>NW_027532196.1:2012542-2310512 GCF_008692635.1 Crocuta crocuta
CCATCTTGTGGGGTTTTACTTTTGTGAATAGTGTCTTTTGAAGTACACACTTTTAAACTTTTGGTGAATTCTAATTTATTTATATTTTCTTTGGTTGCTTGTGCTTTTGGTGTCCTATCTAACACCATTATCAAAGATAAGATTATGTTTTTTCCTAAGGGATTTATAGTTTTGTCTATTACATTTAGTTCTTGATCTGTGTATATCAAGGAATAGGTAGGTAGGAATAGGTAGGAATCCAAGTTCATTCTTTTGCATGTGGCTATCCAGTTTTTCCAGCACCATTTGTTGAAGACTATCCTTTCCCCATTTAATGGCCTTGGCACCCTTGTTGAAAACCAGTTGACCATAAATAATAAAGGTTATCATCGTTAACCATTTTTCTATGTTGGACATTTAGGTCAATCCCAGATTTTTGTTTTTCTAAATTATCCTGTGTTAAGGACAAAATAAAAGACAAAGTCTTTTCTGTGTTTGAAGTTATTTTGGTAGAAAGTGTTCTCAGAAGTGAAATTACTGGGTCAAAGATGAAATAAATGTGTTTTGGAGCTCATTGAAGGAGGCATTAAACGCTCAGTGTCATGATGTTAAGAGTGACAAAATGCTTCTTTATTCATCAGTTGCTCTAGCTTAAGCGCCGGATTTCTGTAAAAGTCTTTTGCTATAAGATGGATGGATTTCCCTGACTTATTATTCTTTCAACTGCTTTTAAAAGACTAAATAAATCTAGAGTGAAAAACTTCAACACTAGGGGCAAACAGGACATGCAGTAGTTTTCTAGATGTTTCTAGTTTTCTTCTTTAAACAAGAAGAAAAAAGTGTCATCACATGCAGTAGGTTAATAAAACCGTCTTTGAGAGAAATAGGGTCAAGATTTAGACCTTAACTCAGTGCATTGAAAGTCCCTAGAGCAAAAACAATGTTTTATTCTGAGTTTCTCTTCTGGTCTTGATAATCAGGTTAATTTACATTCATTTAGTCTCAGAGATGGCTAACTTAAACCTGTTTTTAGTAGATAGTACATGGTTTTAAAAAATTAAATACAAAAAACTATTAGAAAATCAAGTTTCCCTTTCATCTTTGACCCTCAGTCTTCCAGTTCTCCTTAGAGGTATCCACAGTATTATTGTTACTTGTGCCTGTGTAGACTAGTTCATACATAGAGTACCTCTGGAAAGATAGTATTTACAAAATTACACCTTTTAAGGCTCTTGATACTTACTGACAAATTACTTTTCAAAATGATTACATCAGTTTATGGCAGCAGTACAGTGCTAGTTAGGAAGATTTCATTTTTGTTTATATTTCTTTGAATATTTTTTTCTTAATATTGGATATCCAGTTTATATTTCCTCTTTTGTGTATATTCTGTTCATGTCTTCTGGCATGCTATTCGTTTTGATTGGAGTTGTCCTTTATGAGGTTTATTTTGGCAGCCTTTTGTAGTTGGTTATTTTACAATAGTCAGGATTTGGGGAGAAAAGTTAAAATGCTTTTTGTAACATTTATGCTAAGAGGTATGTGAGCTGAACAAGGGTCAAGGCAGTAGGGAAAAGGAAGTTAAATGCTTGAGGGAGAAATTTATAGGACTTGGAAAGTGGGTACAGTCCAAGATGACTTCAAGGTAAGTTGGAAAAGGATTGGTGCTATTAAGAAAAATAAGGAGTAATGTGGAAAGAACTAGATTTCTATGGAAAGATGAGTTTGTTTTGTGTAGGCTAAGAGTGAAGAGGATCCAGGTTGAGCTATCCAGGAGACTTGTGACTAGAGCTCAAAAGGCAAGATAGAGTTGCAAATCATCTGATTTACTGAGGGAGCATTGTTTTGAAAGTTTGGCAGTGGATGAAATTGCTGATATTTGAGAATAGGTCCATGGACAGGGAGTCATGTAAGAGGACAAAGTTGGGAAGGGTCCCTGAAGAGCTAGGATGGTAGATTGGCATGCTCACCAAGGAGAGCAGGGGATCTAGAGAACAAAAGTTGTGAGAAGAAAAGACCATTAGGCTTGGTAACTTGGAAAAGATACAATTTATGTGAAGCAGGAAGTTTGTCTTCTTCCCAAACAGCTTTATTAAGATAGAATTCATTTATCATATGAATTCATTAAATTCATATCCACTTAAAGTGTACAACTCAGAGGTATACTCAGAATTGTGCAGCAATCACCACAGTCAATTTTAGAACATTTATTGCCACCAATGGAAAGCCTGCCCCAATTAGCAATCACTCTCTAATTCCCCTTTAGCCTCCTAGCCCAAGGCAACCAGTAATCTACTTTCCATCTCTTTAGATTTGTCTACTTTGGACATTTCACATAAATGGAAGCATACAATATGTGGCCTTTTGTGTCTGACTTCTTTGATTGTTTTCAAGGTTAATTCATGCCATAGTATGTATCAGTACTTATTTTTTCTATGCCTAAATAATATGCCATTGTATGAATGTACCACATTTTATTTATCATCAGTTCATAGACATTTGAATTGTTAATCACTTTTTGACTGTTATAAATAATTCTGCCATAAACATTCATGTACAATGTTTTGTTTGGACATGTTTTCAGTTCTCTTGGGTATATATATACCTAGGAGTGAAATTATTGGGTGTTATGCTGACTTTGTTTAATTTTTGACACAACTATTGCAGAGGACAACAAGTTGCCAGTGGTTTTTTTTTTAGAAATAATAAAATGAATTTTAATTCACTAGTGGAAAGAATGTCCATATTCAAGTATATTGTTCAGAAATAAAGGCATTATGAAAAATGAGCTATATAATTGTTTTCTGTTGTGTAAAACTATAACATGTTTATGCATCTCCTTTCATTGGAAACCTTGTGTATTGAATGTTACCTCAAAGCTTGGCTGAAATGTTAGACATTTTTCTTCTGGATCAGTATATTGATGTAAGTATGCTTCATCAATTTCAAATAATGATTTGTAATAATGAGTACAAGTGTGATAAAAAATAATCCCAAGGATATTTGACATTAGTCTATAGTAATGATTTATTTTTTACTCCTTAGTCTGAACTGTAGAGATCAAGTACTATGATCTTTTCTTTTCTTTTCTTTTTTTTCTTTTCTTTTCTTTTCTTTTCTTTCTTTCTTTCTTTCTTTCTTTCTTTCTTTCTTTCTTTCTTTCTTTCTTTTCTTTCTTTCTTTTCTTTCTTTCTTTCTTTCTTTCTTTCTTTCTTTCTTTCTTTCTTTCTTTCTTTCTTTCTTTCTTTCTTTTCTCCTTCCTTCCTTCCTTCCTTCCTTCCTTCCTTCCTTCCTTCCTTTCTTTTTAAAATTTGGATTACCTGTAGTTTCTGTGGCCTCTGAAGTTCAAGATCCAGAAAACCAAAACCAAAAACAGACTTCTCGGGTCACTATTATTGGTTTGGCCTTGTTTTTGTCTATTCCTGCCCTAGGTGGGATGAGTGTTGAGAAGCTTCAGCATATGACATTTCCCCCTTACCAAAGTTTTTAAGTGAGATCTCATAGGCTTCTCTATTTTGGAACTTGGATTTAGCTAGTTACTTCTTGTTTCCAGAAGTTAAAAGTCATTTTTTTGGTAAATAATATGTTCAGATTTTTCAAAATTGAAAGGTATAATCTATGAACAACAAATTTCCACCCAACTTTTGTTCATTAGTCATTCAAATCTTCTTCTGGTGGCCACTATTACAGTATTTTTTTGGGCATATTCTTGCAGATTGTACTTCGCTTGTATATTTAGCTGTATTACTATTCCCTCACTCACTCAAAATATGGTATTGCATGTATATCATACTATGCCTTTTTTGCTTACCAAAATGTCTTTAAGATTAGTCAATCTGTATTTCTTTATCAAGAATATTCTCATTTTTTCCAATGTCTGCTTTTATTTTTAACCACTTACATTAAGAAATACATTTGGTTCATATCTTTAATATTGCAAATAATCCTTCAGTATGCATTTCTAATTTTGATTGATTTTGCCAAATTGCTCTTGTTGGGTTTTGTCATCTTAGGCAACTCTACATGTATGAGAACTGATTCTCAATAGCCTCAAAACGTGATATAATTTTAATGTTGGCCAACCCAAGTTAAAAAATGGCATTTGGGTATAGTTTTACTTTGTATCTTTCTTTGAGTGAGGTTTAGCATTTTCTGATCTGTTTAAATTGTTGTATAATTTTTCTATAAACTGGGATTTGCCCATTAGCCCTTTGTTGTCTTTTTTTTAGTCTTTTGTTGGAACTCTTTATTTATTAGGTAGGTCAGATCTTTAATGGGTTTTGAGTTAAACAAAAACTGATGTTGGAGTAGAAGTTGCTTCATTTCTAATTGAACTCAAAACATTCCAGTAACCATTGAGAGTTGGAGGCCAGAGTTGTACATTTCATAGCCTGTGTATTTAAGCTCCTTTCCCAGTCCAGCAGAACTTTGGGACCATCATTTTTGGAGGAGTTTATGAAGATGACATGATTAGCTAACGAAGTGTATTTCAGATAGTCTCTGAGGGATGGTAGAATGCTCAAAAAATAGCAAATTAATCATCTTCCATATTTTTTTTCCAGACAAGCCTGGGAAGCAATGTTTTTAAATCTCTCATATACATTAAAATGCTATTATTACATCAACCTTATTTATTATAAAATATAGATGTTTCAGTTTCTTACTTATGAAGCATCTGATAACAGTTTGTTTAATAACCCAGATTGCTTGGATATGTGTTTATTTGAACTGAAACTTAATTTTCCAAGGCCCGAGTTTTCACTCCACCTGTATTTGTGGGGCTGTTGGGCCGAATCTCATTTAATGGCTGGGTCAGACATGATGGCCTGTATGCTAATCAATTAAATTCTACTTCGAAAAAAATAAAAAAATTCACTTGGTCAACTGACACACGAATAAATAGTAACCAAAGTCAAATAAGTGAAATAACCAAACTCAAATAAGTGAGGTCATTAGAATAAAATCCATCCTTTGAAAGATAGATACCACAACAAAAGAAAAACAAAAGCAGGCATTTCAGTGTATTTTATTTAATCAGTATCAGCACTCTTTTGTAATCCAAATTTTCTTGCATTTATGAATATATGTAAACATTTTAGTATAACAGCACATATATATATTTTTTTAATTTTAATTTTAATTTTTTTTTTTTTTGATTTAAAACTATTTGTCCTTTAGGGCCTCTGGGTGGCTTAGGCAGTAAGCCTCCAACTCTTCGTTTTGGCTCAGGTCATGATCTCATGGTTAGGGAGAGTGAGCCCCACATTGGGCTGTGAATAGATGTGGGGAGCCTGCTTGGGATTCTTTCCCATTCTTTCTGCCTCTCCCCCTCTCAGGCTCACAGTGTCTCACAATTAATAAATACATGAAAAAACCTACTTGTCCTTTTTTAAAAATACATTTTTTTAAGTTTATTTATTTTGAAGTCAGTGCTGTCAGCACAAGCCTGATGTGGGGCTTGAAACCACAAATCGTGAGATCATGACCTGAGCCGAAACCAAGACTCAAACACTTAACCAATTGAGCCACCCAGACGCCCGAAAACTATTTGTCCCTTAGACGAAATTTTCTGTGATAAAAATTCAATGGAATCTTTTTTACTATCAAACTTTAATTATTTTTTAAATATTTTATTCTCAAGCGAGATAATATACACTGTAGTCCTGGCTTCAGGAGTAGAATCAGTGATTCATCATTTATATATAACACCCAGTGCTTATCCAGTTAGTGTCCTCCTTAAAGCCCATCACCCATTTCACCCACCCCCATAATCTTTAGTTTGTTCTCTGTATTTAAGAGTCTTTTATGGTTTGCCTTCTTCTCTGTTTTTAGCCTATTTTTCCTTCCCTTCCCCTATGATCATCTGTTAAGTTTCTCAAATTCCACATAGGAGAGAAATCATAGGATACCTGTCTTTCTCTGACTAATTTCACTTATAATACCCTCCAGTTTCATCCATATTGTTGTAAATGGCAAGATTTCATTCTTTTTCATCCCCAAGTGGTATTCCATTGTGTATATATACCATATCTTCTTAATCCATTAATAAGTTGTTGGACCTTTAGGTTCTTTCCATAACTGGCTGTTGTTGACAGTGCTACTGTAAACATTGGGGTGCATGTATCCCTTCCAATCAGCTCCTGTATCCTTTAGATAAATTTCTAGTAGTGCTTTTGCTGGGCCATAGGGTCATTCTATTTTTAATTTTTTGAGGAACCTCCACACTGTTTTCCAGAGTAGCTGTACCAATACCAGTTTGTATTCCCATCAACAGTGCAAGAGGGTTCCCCTTTCTCCACATTCTCACGAACATGTGTTGTTTCCTGAGTTGTTAGTTTTAGCCACTTTGACCAGTGTGAGGTGATATCTCATTGTGGTGATAAGCGATGTTGAGCATCTTTTCACATGTCTGTTTGCCATCTGGGTGTCTTCTTTGGAAAAGTGTCTATTCATGTCTACTGCCCATTTCTTCACTGAATTATTTGTGTTTTGGGTGTTGTGTTTGGTAAGTTCTTTATAGATTTTTGATACTAACTGAATGGACTCTTTTTAACCAAGAATTAAAAGAAGTTAAAATACTGTATTGCAGTGCTTCTCAGACTACCTTTGGTGTAAAGGACCAACTTTAAAAAATTTTCAATCCATTATTGGCTATTTGTTTTGTAAAATGCAAAAGAATCAAAACCTCTACCACTCACCTCAAAAATAACCCCAAACAAAATTGAAGTATGGAACTGTGAATGCAAGATAAAAATAAAAGCTCAATTTAAAAATTATATTTAATAGATAATATTACTTCAAAAATATAAACAAAACAACGTAATAGAAAAAAATATAAAAATTGGACACATTGTTTATTGCAAATGTGTATATAAACCAATTAAAATATTAAATAATAATCTCTTGCAGACTGGTAGCAAACCCTGGTCTGCAGACCACTCTTTGAGTAATACCACTTTTTTCGATTAGACAGCTAAGTCACTTTTTCTGTTACTATTTATGTTTAATATTGGAAAAGACTTATAACCTTCTCCACTTTAGAATAAGGTACAGATTTTTACCTAACAGTGTGAATCTGGGTGTTTATGTCAACCTCCCAACTCTCAGATTTTCTTTAAATCTATGTTGATTTTTAAGTTATTCATTTCTCCCAAGTCTGAGATATGTTCTGCCATCATTGCTGTTATTAAGCCAAGATTGCTAGAAGCTTGTGAGAAAAATTAGAAACTTTGTGGTATGTTGTTTTTAGTTTGTTTTATTAAATTTTATATTTTGTCTATCAAGAACCTCAGAAATAATGCTTTTCATAATAATTAAGTATTTGCATCAGTATTGTTATTTTCATTTCTTGGTTTAGTCTTAAAATTTTGTTAGCATTTATGTTTTATGATTGAGCTGTGGAGCATTATACTGATTATCTTAAGTTCTTCACAGGCAGGTGTGAATCTGTTGCTTTACATCTTTAAGCAGCAATTTATAGATCTTAAATGTTCTCATTACACAAAATTTGTAATTATGTGAGGTTATGGACATGTTAACTGATATTATTATGGTGATCACTTCACAGTATGTGTGTGTGTCAAATCATTTTGTACACAAATTTACATAATGGTATATGTTAGTTGTATTGCAATAAAGCTGGGGGAAAAAAGTAAGCTGCAACCTGGGGTTTATATCAAGGTACCATCTGTGATTCTAGAATGACCCAGAGATTATTATATTTGGTTTGGAGGGAGTAGAAAGTAATATTTAAGTTCTATTGAGGTTTTCTTCAGTGTAAATGTGATTGAAGTTAAAATATCTTTGGACTCAGTGTGAAGTCTTTTCCAACATTTCTTTTGTTTATATGACTTCAAGCAAGTACTGTCTGTGGACAGAGATTTAAGTTCTTACCTTTTCATATTCTTTGCATTACCCAGTGAAATAACTTTGAAATTAGGTTTTTGGAAAGTTATCTATGCACAAATTTGTATAAGTTATGTTTATGTTAGTGAAAGAAATGTATACCATTTTTGGCTGTTTTTCTTTAGGGTAATTCTTCTCCTGCATTTACCTTTGGATGGAAGTATGCACTTTTCCCAATAGAAGATGGTAATCTTGGAGAATGACCATGGAGAAGGGGATGAGTTCTGGAGAAGGGCTGCCTTCCAGATCATCTCAGGTTTCGGCTGCTAAAATAACAGTCAAAGAGTTGGAAACAAAGCAGTCCCATAAGGAGAAGCGAGGGGGCTTTGTGCTGGTGCATGCAGGTAAGCTCTAAGTGGGCGAGTCAGAAGATGAAAATAACGTTGATTTTTTTTTTCTTGCTTGAAGTACACTGAGAATTGAATTTCACATATGGAGGAGGCAAACTGCCAGAGAGGAGTTGGAACCAGAGAGTGACATTGATACAAGCCTCTCCTACTCCCTACTTGGAAGATCTTATAATGACAACTCTTCCTATGTCTTCTTTACTTCTCTGCTGCATTATTTACTTTTGCCCGATATAATAAGAATAATTAAGTAGTTTTAAAATCAGACAAAGTAGGTGATGGGCATGGAGAAAGGCACTTGTGGGGATGAGCACTAGGTGTTATATGGAAACCAACTTGACAATAAACTATCATAAAAAAATCAGACAAAGTAATTTCTTTTTTTAGGTTTATTTATTTTTTTTTTGAGGGAGACAGAGACAGCGTGAGTGGGAGAGGTGCAGAGAGAGATGGAAAGAGAGAATCTTAAGCAGGCTCCACACTTGCAGTGCAGAGCCTGATGTGGGTCTTGAACCCATGAAATCGCAAGGTCGTGACCTGGGCTGAAGCCAAGAATCAGACACTTAAACAACTGAGCCACCTAGGTGCCCCCAGGCAAAGTCATTTCTTAAACTCTAGTTTGTGTTTTTAAAAATAATGCTACTGAAAAATTTTATTGACCCCATATTTGACTGTGCCCACTTTAGAATAGAATTATACAGTCATAGAGTTAGTTTGCCTTAATGTTATAAATGAGGAAGAGAGATTAAGTAGCTTCAGCCCCATGGCTAGTTTGTGCTAGACCCAGGTTGAGAAACCCTTTTGTGTGCTCTTAGTCTCAGTCTAGTGCTTTTGGTACTACATGAGCCTATAATCTCTACTTCAGAGGACCTGGGGGCAGACACAGTGAGGTTCAACTCCTGGGTCCCCCAGTCATTGAAGATTTTCAGTTTCAGAACAGTGCAGCCCTGCTCTCAGCAGGCTTTTCTTTTTTCTTTCTTTTTTTTCTTTAGTCATTTTTCTTTGCCTACATTTATTTAAGATGCATGACTTCTGTGAAGGGAGAAGGAATGGCTGGATCTTCTTTTAACTTTCCTCAGACAGTCAAGAAGGGTGGGATCAAGATTAACTTTGCTATGGGGTGAGGAGTAGAATTGCTTTCTTTTGTTTCATTTTGGCCTAACTGGTATCCTGCCTGGTCATTAACCATTGGCTATATCTAGACTAGATAGATAACTTGGGGAGTCTTACAGACTGTAATCCAGGAGAATCTAAGAAACCCAGGTTCAGTTTGCTTTTCTTTCAGAAGATTTTACAAAGTAATGAGGTAAAATTTAGAAATAACCCAGTTAGAAGTAGACTTGGGACCATAATGCCTGCCTTCAGACTCCTAGTCTGGGGTTCTTTATACTATACCATGTTGATGGTGCGCCTTTTGTAGCACCCAGTGTTATGTGACAAACGTACAAGAAAGGTTTGAAATTTGTAACAAGCAACAACAAAGAGGTTTTGATTAGTTGGAAAGCACTGCTTTTTGACTATCATGCTAATGTCCCTCTTCTTTTACTCACTAGATGAGAATGGCTCTTAGATGAAGTTAGAGTTGGGGGCCAGCAGTAATAGGAGGGAATTATGTGGATTAGAGTGACACTCTTTTTCTAAATAATTACAAGATCAGATAGACTGATTGATTATGCAGAAATACATATTTTGCACTTTTAAGGGACAACATTTCAATTCCTTATCTATTGTAGAGATTCTTCCCCCCCCCCAAACCCCCACTAGAGGAGACTTGTCTAAATTTTACTTGTTTGAGTCTTAGATTCTTGATTTTTCCTAGTCTGTATGGTACCTATACTACTATACTGTTTATTGAATATCAAAAGGCTGAACACTTTTTACCTTAAAACTTTAACGATGAAAGTTATCTTTACTTAAATGAAATGTCAGTATCACTTGCATGAGGAGAAAATAACTTTAAACACAATGCAACCAAAACAATGTAATTAAATTTTAGCTAAGTCCTATCTGTGGCTTAGATCCTGAGCCTACCTTTCCTTTGTTAGAGAAATTAGCAAATGTTAACCAGATATTAAAGATGTATTGTGGCCACACTGAGACTTTTCCCTTATTTAAAGAGGATTTTTATGTTAATCCTATTAAAACTGTCATCCATGCACTAAAGTTATTTATTTAGCAATAGTATCCCATGATTTGGGAAATATTGCTGAAGGATTGAGGCCCCCAGACCTAAGATGACAGACCTGTTAGAGAAGCATGAAGAAAGGCCTGTTAAACATTGGCACAGGCCCCATGAAATTTCACACTTCTCTTGAGAGACAGGATTAGAATTTGGGTGATTATGGATTTTTGTTGGTTTTGCATCTTTTCTGCTCTCCTGGGTCCCTGATTGATAGCTTCATGACTAGTTTTTTCTCTGACTTGAGGAAAGGTGGGTTAAGTTTGTGTTAAGAGTCTGTAGGTCCCAGTGGAGAGCGCTGAGGCTTAGAAATGCAGTTCTTAATCTTCCTTATGTTGGACCCCTATGGGCCCTTGGTTGGGAGTGTGGGAGAAATGATTTAGAGCTCTGTTAAAAAGAACTTTGTTTAGAAGCCTAATCATCAAGAGAGTTTAAAGACCCTTGTCTTGGTTTCTTTCCTATGTAGATTATTTTCAAATCCCTAACTAAGCAAGTATTAATCTTCTAAGGGCAACAGATTTCAGAGCCATTCTCTTGAGTAGCTTGCTGGGTGTTTAAGAAATAGGCCAGGAGCACCTGGTTGGCTCAGTTGGTTGAGCATCGAACTTCGGCTCAGGTCATGATCTCACTGCTTGTGGTTCAAGCCCCGCGTCGGGCTCTGTGCTGACAGCTCAGAGCCTGGAGCGTGCTTTGGATTCTCTGTCTCCCTCCCCCGCTCTCTGCCTCTCCCCGACTCATGCTCTGTTTCTGCTTCAATAATAAACAAACAAACAAAAAAAGAAACAGGGACACCAGGATTTCTAATAGACATACATGAATGTGCTGTCACTGAGGTTTCAAAGACAACCTGAGCTATAGTCTAGCAGTGAGAGGATATAAAAAGTTTGGATAGCACTGATGGCATTTTGGTGGTTATGGGAAATAACTTCAAATGTTATTGAGAAGCTGCCTAGTTTTCTGAAGTTCCTTTTAAGGATTCAGGATTCTGAACAGTAATTTGTCAAATGTCAGGAGCTTTCTAAAGGTCAACAGAAAGGAAAGTAAAGGGAGTCTGTCCTTGATACCTCTTAGGTTACCAACTCCAGATCAAAAAAACTGACTTTGGAGAGTGGTTTTTGAAAGGAGATAATCTTGGTGGAGCCTCTCTGGGGATATGAGCTACTTTTAGCTCTGCCTCTGAAAAAGGTAAGGCATGGCATTAAAAAGGCTTATGGTAGAGAAGGAAGCAATTAGATTTTGAAAATTCCATACACGTAGGAAAATACACTCTTGTCACCAATAGAGCATTAGTTTGTATGAACTATTTGTATAATATAAGCAAATTTTAATGATGACTAGCAATTGGTTGTTTTTTTCCACTACAGGTGCGGGTTATCATTCTGAGTCCAAAGCCAAGGAATATAAACATGTATGCAAACGAGCTTGTCAGAAGGTATGAACAGAATGTGTATGATGGAAACATTTCATTTTCGACCAGCAAACAGCTTTACCTTGAAATTCAAAATTTTAAGGTTTGGCTTAGAAGAGAGCCTTTAGTTTGCGCTGTGAAATTATTTTGCTCCTATTTTTGGGGTCTTTTGTTTTGTTTTGCTTTGTGTTTTTTGTTCTCCAAATGATGCTTAGATCTTTCCCTCCCTTTCCCAGATTAAAGTCTGTATTTTTGGAAATGTGGGCACATAATCATAAATCTTTTAATCTTTGCAAAGGCATTGAGCTCCATTGAAGGAGTAGGGAAAACAGTTCAAAGGCAGCCAGTGTATCTTTCTATGAAGAAAAGAAAAAAAATAATAAAAAATTAAAATGGGTGCTTTCTTAGGGAGATTATCCTGTACTTTTTCCTTCTGTTTCTCATTATGTAGTTTGTATCATAGCAGATTTATTGTCATTCCTAAGTTTAGCTTTGCCCTTGTTCTCAGTTGTGCTTTATTTTCTCTTTGGTTTCTGAGGTTTTGCTAAATTGTTGAATACTTAATTTGGATGCAGGAATGGACTCAGAAGAAATATTGCTTGTTTTTATTTTGATCTTGACTATATACTCTTATTGGCAAAGATTCCATTACTTTTTATGCAAATACAATGTTAACGGATATTATATATCGTGTAAATATAGAGTCTCTCCCAGCTCTTTTCATTTAAATACCATTTAAAATGAAGCTTATGCTTTATTAATGAAATCCCACAAATAAATAAGAAAATTTTGTTATAGGGATTTTATTGTTTTTTAAATTTATAATGAAGCAAGAAGTTCTCTAAACTATTTCATATTTTTTCTTATTTTTTAATTTTGAAAGTTTTCATTGTCTGAAATGTTTTATATAACTATAGTCCTAGAATCCTAATATATTTGGAATGTATAATCAGTCTTCTCAATTTATAGAATGAATGAACTTCTTAAAAGTTTAATAAGGAATACAACAAAACATCAAAGAGATGTTTTGGGGCATCTCTTTGTTGACTAAATTGGAGCTTTAATAGTTGATTTAGAAATCAGTTTTCCTTTTCTCTCTTACCTTTATACTTAAGTAAGGTGGTTTTATAGGCTGTTACTCTCTATAGTTCACATTGCAAAAGAACATGATTTGTTTATCTCAATATATTATCCAGTCTGCCCTTATCTATGGGGGATATGTTCCAAGACCCCCAGTGGATGCCTGGAACTTCAGATAGTACCAAACTCTATATGTACTTGTTTTTCTCAACATATACATACATAGGATAAAGTTTACTTTATAAATTAGACACAGTAAGAGATTAACAGCAATAATTAACAATGAAATAGAAGAGTTATATTGTGTGTATATAAAAGTTACGTGAATGTGGTCTTTCTCTGTCAAAATATCATATTATACTGTATTTACCCCTTCTTTTTGTGATAATGTGAGATGATAAAATGCCTACATGATGGGATGAAGTGAGGTGAATGATGTAAGCATTGTGATACGTAAGCCCTAGGCTACTGTTAAACTTGTGATGATATGTTAGAAGGAGGATCATCTGGACTGCAGTTGACTGGGGGTAACTGAAATGGAGGATAAGGGGGAACTACTGTAGTACCAAAAATGCTTTTGTCACATGTATGCGTCCATCTAAATGTTTGCATGACTGAGAGTCACTGCGTTTTAGTTAGAGATATGGAGAGCAAAACAGTGGAAGAAGATGTTATTGGATTAGTCTGAGATTCAATTATGTATATAAAGTATAAATTATCAGGGTATTTATTCATTTATTTATTTTTCTCCAAATTTTTATTTAAATTCAAGTTAGTTAGCATACAATGTAATATCAGTTTCAGGTGTAGAATTTAGTTATTCATCACTTACATACAATACCCAGTGCTCATCACAAGTGCCCTCCTTTGAATTATTAGGATATTTAAATCAAACTGAACTGGCATAAGGTCGATGGCTATTTTGAATTGCCCTGTGATGATTGAAGCCCTTCCACTTGCTAAATTGCCTACACTTTGCATTTAGTGGCTAGATTTTATTCATTGTCTTAATTTGAATAATAAATGAGCTATATCATAAATTATCCTAAATACAAACACTTGCTTGTTTTAAATCTAAGTGGTTTATGTCTTGAGGTACGGGATGGAACTAGTGATCAGTTTTTATTAACTCTAAATGTCTCCTATACTTCTTTAAAGCATTGGAAAAATTCTGGGCGTATTTGGGAAGTTGTGGTTTTAAAATGAATAATCTCTCCCCTTGGTTTCATAGGCAATTGAAAAGCTACAGGCTGGTGCTCTTGCCACAGATGCAGTGACTGCAGCTCTGGTGGAACTCGAGGTATTTCCTTTCTCTATGTTTTACTTAAAATATTTATGAGTTTATGTTCATTATTAAATGACATAAAAGTGCTGAGTTAGTTAACCATCAGTTATATGACAATGTTTCCTAACTGTACTAACAAAGTTATGAAGAAGCCTGTGATATTGCTAGGTTATTTTCCCTGGGGACTTCTCTGAATAACATAAAAGTTGGTTAAATCCACCCCCCATCCCCCCATTTCTGTGAGATTCATGAATATAAAAGTTACTGGTGTTTGGATATTTAAATTTTCTTAGTATGTTCAGTAGGGAAATTCCTAAGGTTAACTCCTCTTCCCCAAAAGGGAAGAAAAAATTACAGTTGTCTAGAAGTATCTAAATTGGAAGGGAAGTTTCCTCATAAGCCTGACACTTAGATTTGTATCCTGAAGCTATGCTCTGTGAAGGGTGTCTTGTCCAGTGTGATTGTTAAGTTGGTCTCCGGTTAACTGAAGACATTGAGGAATCAGTGGTGAGGCTCTTAAGTTTGCTATAATTTGTTGTACTCTATAATGAGCGTTTCTTGGTTCTTATAATCTGAAACTTTGAGGATGAATTTGTCCTGGGGATATTGAGGCCTTCAGAAGACTGACTTTTGTTGCTCAAACTTATAGAAGATAGATTCCTATCAGTCTGTTTAGAGGATTATAGTGAACAAATAGTTTTCTGGTTGAGAATACTACTTAGGGAATCAAATAAGATATGAAGATAAAACAGTGATGAGTTTGAGGTAGGAGGTAGATGGACTAAGTCTTCTAGTTGACTGGATTGTGGCTCTTTTGTTCATGCTTTGATTTCAGAGCACCTACCCAGTCATGCCAGGCCTTGCTTTTCCCTATGAAAATTGACCAGGAGTTTACCAGAAGTTAGCCATGTTTTCTCTTTCTCTTTATGCTTAGTTGTAGATCTCCACTTTTGATCACTCTTTGTAGATTTTAATCTCTCCTGTTAATGCCTTCAGATTAGTACAAGTGTAGTCAAGGGAAGATGAATGTACATGATAGGTACAAGTTCTATTGTAGTGTGGTCCCTGAGAGAGACATCTGACTTGGGGTATGTGGTTCCCTCCTATGGTGACTGATACATCTTATACCAGCTTTACCAATCATTAGCCCTGGGCACCTCACAGATTTTCCTTGACTCAGTTTTTCCATTTATAATATGGGGGTAATTCCTATTTCATAGAGTTCTGAAGTTAATTGAATTAATGTGTGACAATCACTTAGGTCATTGTATGGCACAGAGTAAGCACCCCTTAAAAATTAGTAATTATTACTATTATGAAGTGTTTTGGAAATGATATATATGAGGTCAATATTTATGTTAACTGTCAATGACACATTTTTACAATGTTAAGAAGAGGTTAATTATATACCATGGATGAAAGGAGAAAAGTGCTGCAAGAAAGAAGATTGATGTACTTAATACCAGATCTTACCTTTACTCAAAACACACACACACAAGGAAAGCTTCATCTGTCTTAATTCAATTGTTAATTGCAAATCACTCTTCTTTGTGCGTAAGGCAGTGTCCTGAGATGATCTGTGCATGGAGTCAGTGTGGGTCCAGGGAAAGAAAAAGGTTAATGAGTAGCTGGGGGATATACTATAATGGCAACTATGAATACAAAATTGAGTAAAATTAAGTTTTTCTTTTCTTTTCATCTTAGAATAACTTTAATTTTCTCAAGTTATACTTATATCATGTTGAATATTTTATTACATTTTTCTCCAGTGATGAATCAATCATACTTTTAAAGAGTTTACCTATTTATGCTTAAAAGTGATTGAAAATACATTCTGAAATAGGATGTAACTCATGAGTGGGCTTTATAGTTTTGAATGATGACCTCTGTTTTTTAAGAGCGTGGATATGAAGTTCTTTTTTAAAACAAACTTGTTCTATTTTTGACTGGACTGTGTTATATGGATAATGGTAGCATGGTATACTGACCTGAGTGAGTTTAGGGCACTCCTCCCAGTAACCCTCATTGTTCAATTTGGAGAATTTCAGTTAATTATATTTAATAATTTATTTTTATGTGGAATCTTTGAAATATGTTAATATTTAAAGGCTAAGGCTAGCTGGAAGAATTTTGCTAAATCTTAAGAATTATGTTGGAAGTTGTGCTTATACTGCCCCCTGCAGTTTCAGCCACTTTTGATTCACCACCTTTAAACAAAGCGAGGTTTTCAAGTAGAGTTCAGTTGAAGGAGTACTGTAATAGTTTGGGTCAATCGAAAGATACAAGAAAATCAGATTCTAAGATTTTCTGTACTTAGAAAAACTATAAATAACAGTTTTGAGTCCTTTCAGCTTACTGAAAAGTCCCAGAGAATCTGATTTATAATGTGTTGTTATGTTTAATTTGAGAGTAACTACTTATCTTTAATTTTGACCTATCTATTCAGTAATGCTAAGTCTTGTCCTAATTACCAAAACCATACCTTTGCTTTTTGACTTTGGGATGTACTTTTTGAGAAAAAAAAAAAAAAGCCCCTTTTTAAAAACCTTGTCTGTTACTGTATTACTTAGGCAGATAATAAAATTGGTTTGAATTCCTTGAACACTTATGTGGACTGAAGTGATTGAAGTGGTTTAATGGTCCTTACTGGCTAGAAGGGATATCTGGCCTCATATTTTAAAAAGTATGAGAATTGCACTTACCCAAATAGTTAAAAGTATACTGATCCAACTCCATGCCATATGGGAAGAAGAGACAAGGTAAAAGAAAAAGAAGTTTATATATAGAGACACATACAAACTTAATGCAGGCAACCCAGACTCATCATTTTGAGCTTTTCTTGGACACTGATTACCTTGTGTAGTTTCATTTTCCTCATCTTCCACTGCAGACAAGTGGTGTCAATTCTAAGACTACCACTTCTGGACACTTGAAGGGTGTTTTCGTCATTTAAATAAGGGAGGAGGTGAGTGCATAAGTTCCTGCCTTTAACTGACCAGCTTCTCTCTTTAGGGTTTTGGGAAGGAGGGTAGCCAGTCCCATTTGAGGGGTGTTCTGCAGTATAGAATTGAAAATGATATGACGCCAAAGTGTATTTTATTTATCTTCAAAATGTGAGGAGGGAAATGGAAAGGTCAGTTTATAGATCATATGTTAACTTATTGTTAAATTGGTTTGGTCCTATTTCATTTATTTTTAGCTTTTTTGAGATTATCCTTATAACTGATGGGAAAGTGACTTCTGTTTATTGGATAGTACATTTCTGATGTCACTCGTAGTAGAGAAGACAGGTATTGTGAAGCACCTTGATCTTCCTATCTGGGGCTATGCATCTAGAAGACAGTTGTTTTCATGGCTGCTTTTGGAATAGTTTTGGCACAGGTAGTAGCAGTGGATTGTAAACTCTAGACCATAACTGGCACATTTCACATGGTATAGTTTCTGATATGAATTTCTTCTTTGAGGAAGTTGGCTTTAGATCTGGATGGGTCATGATGCAGCTTCTAAAGTAGAATGTGTATCATGGATTCTGATGGAAAACACACTACTCATGAAATACTTACTGAATCTCTCTTTGCTCATTGATGTTTTTCTATAAAAAGTGCTAAGACCTGGCTTTAAAATTTCTAATAAGGAATTATAGGTGAAATGGGAATGACAGATTTTTGAGAGGTTACTTGTAGTCTTGTGTGAGAAAACTGATGAATCTGGCTGAGAATTTGAATATCTTGGTGTACACTTTGAGGGGTTTTGGCCAGTTCATTTTGAAAACTGGTTATTTTAGTAGATAGAATATGGTGCATTAAACATACAGGTAGATATAGGTTTCAGATTTCATATAGTGAAAGGCAACTTGCACAGGCTTCTTTCCTGAAAATGTGTTGTTGAGTTTATGTAATTCCAAGTGGGCCCTGCAGTTCTTTTGTTGTCTTGAATTGATTCATCCTTTAAAGCTCCCTATGGTCAGGGGAGATGGTAGTTCATGGTTGAAGCTGGTTTATTGTCCAAATGCGTTAGCATTTAAAGAGCACATTATGTTGGGCACATGTTTTTATATCTTTTGCCTCAAACAATCTGTTGTCTTTGGGTCTCTATATAATCCATATAATGCTTGCTTATAAACTCCAGGAAATTTCTTTAAGAAGTAACTTCTTATCCAGATGGCTAATAGTTGGGGGTGTGAGAGAAAATATTTAGTTTATTATATACTTATATTATTATATATAATATTGTTACATATTTATCTGTCTCTACATCCTCTTATACCCAGACCCAGCTCTGCATGTATTTCTTTAAAGCAGGGATCTCCAGAATGTCATCATTGTTGACTAGTCTGTTGTTGGTACCCTGGTCCAGCCCTCTGTGCAGCTGAAGGATTAGGCCACACCCCCTTCTCTTGGGCTGGAATGGTCTCTGTGCCACAGGGAGAGAGAGCACCTAAGGCCTGAGGCCTGCCAGTCCTTGAAATGCTTAGTGGTCATGGAGATGGTATGGATTGCTCATGGCATATGGATCTGTCTGATAGAAGGGAACATTTGGAAGGTCTGATATATCTCACTTTCAACAAACCTGTTCATAAGTTTGCTTGTGGTGGTTTTTGTGAGTAGACACTTAACCACATCCTGTCCTCTCCCCAACTTCAGTGTCTGTTTGTTTGTTTGTTTCTTTTTTTTTTGTTTCAAAGAAATGGGGGTTTGCTTTATAGGCATTTCTGCTTATTTGGGAAGTTAGAAAAGTATGTAAATAAATGAGCGTCTCCATTTTTCAGAACATTTTCTGTTTTCCAGAAATCATCTTTTCATAAGTAGAGGGTAGCTGAGTATTTTAGTGATTCTTTGCTTCCTTGCTCCCTCCTCTCCTCGTCTCCCCCAGCAGGCTGTGCTGAGCACTTTGGAAAGATGGCTTGATGCATTTAGCTCACATATACACAAGTGTCCATTAACCATAATATGACTGATGAGTCTAATTTTAGACTTAACACTCTTGAAAGTCTCATTTTTCTCTTCAATTGAAAATATCTTTTATTCTCTATAATATGGGAGGACCTGTTTTTATGTATTTGAAGCAAGGAGTTTTTAAAAATTTTAAAATGTTTATCCATTTATTTTTGAGAGAGAGAGCATGTCAGGGAGTGGCAGAGAGAGAGGGAGACAGAATTCCTAAGCGGGCTCTTTGTTGTCAGCACAGAGCGTGATGCGGGGCTTGAACCCAGGAACCCTGAGACCATGACCCCAGTGGAAATCAAGAGTCAGATGCTGAACGGACTGAGCCACATAGGAACCCCTTGAAGCAAGGAGTTTTACTTTTTTTCCCTTTATAGTATTTAACCTGTTTTCCTTGCACAAAATTTGAGTTTTGACTTTAGATGTTCTTTTTCCTTTTTTTTTTTCCAACTTAGTATCGTTGATTATTTCAGTCACCGACCCCATTTGCCTGTCTGTTTAGCATTATTTCCAGTGGTGCTTCAGTATTTCTGTGTATTCCAGCTGTTTATAGAGTCTTTATGTTTCTCTGCATTTTTTTTGTTTTATTTTTTGAGGTGTACATACACAGTTACACTTCATGGAGTTGCATCCAGCCAAGTATCCATGTTCTTCTTGTGAAGAGGCAGAGAAAATCACCTCTCCCAAGAATTTCCACCTTCTGACCAAGGGAAATGTGTCCTGAAGAGCTGTACGCAGATGGGAGGCAACTTGTTTGCTTGTTCTGCTGCTAGAGCATTGATTTAATTAGAAGACAGGCTGTGGGTGGCCATGTGCAGACAAAGAAGCACCAGACAGAGCCCAGTTAGCCTGGGACAGTAAAAGTAAGTTACACTCTTTTTAAAACACTTTTGAGTACTGATGCTGATTCTTGCCTTTAGTACTAAGGGGCAGCTTGTAACTTACTGTTTGTATTTACACAGTAGGTACATTTGTCTGTTCTTTTTCTAAGACCCTAGAAATTAAATGTGCTATCTAGCACAAAGTACCTGCTTAATGGACAAGCAGTGATTTTTTTTCTTTAATATTTTTTAGAATAAAAAGACTGAATCACTTATTACATTCTCAATTAATTTTACACTGCATCAAAACTGTGTATTAGTTTTTGATAAAGTCAGAACACTGAAGTCTAGAACTTGTTATGTTTTACCTTGTACTGATGGGAACATGAACCATTTTTCACTTTTTTCTAGCTATTTCTTGATGAGCTGTGTGGACTTTATCAGATACATTCATCTTGGCTGAATTTATTAGAAGATATGGTCCAAGACCAGACATAGCAGTTCCTGAGGAGCGTGTAGCTTTATAAATGAACCTTCATTTTGCTCTTGGAATCGTTCCTCTCTGAACGTACTACTATACTTTTATATATTAAAGCCACATTTGGTAGAATGGTGGAATTGATGATAATCTATATTTTGGCTGTGTGAAAGCACAGACTTATGAATTGAGTGTAAAATATCTTCTTGTCTTGTATTATTAGAGATATTAGATTCATTGGCCCAATGATTTATTGAATCATTGTGTGTGTGTGTGTATGTGTGTGCGCACACACTGTGTGCACACGTGCTGTGTGCATGCGTGTGTGTAATGCGTATGTGTGCATACATGTGTGCATGTGTGCATACGTGTGTGCATGTGTGCATGCGTGCGTGCATGCATATGTGTGTGCGCACACACTGTGCGCACGTGCTGTGTGCATGCGTGTGTGTAAATGGGGCATCAGTTTTATAATTGAACATCTACTGTCTTGTTTTTGTTTTTGTTTTTTGGTAATTTCTGGGATAAGAAGCTTTTATTGTCTTCAACAAAATCATAGGCTGATATCATGCAGGTCAACCTGTAAGACTGCCCTTTGATTTTAAGTTTTTGGCCATTTTTCCAGACCCAGGCTTTTATTTAGAATCTGGAAAGGAATGAGGAAGAAGCTTAAGTTACATGGTTTTTAGGAATCTCATCAAGATCACATCCTAAATCCTGGTCCAAAGTAGAACAAAATATTGCTTCAAATTTCTGTGATTCATTTTCTGTCTGTCTCTGTCTGTCTCTCTAGTTTTTATGTGTGTAGTAGGCTGTACCTAAATGTTAAAATGATGCAGGATTGCATCTCACTCTAGCAGAACAAACAGCTTAAAATTGAATTCTAGACATTACAGTTGATGAAAGTTCTTTGGTCATTACCACTGCCAGGGAGTTTTTACTGGTAGTCATTCTCGCTTAGGGTCTAACATCATGCATGGTACACACATTTCCTGGCAGTTCATGACATGCTTATACTATAACATAGGACATCAACACTGTTAACACTTGTTAGGCTTCTAAGAAAATTCAGGGTGAGGAACTTATTTATGTTTTCTTCTCTTGGAGTACATGCAGATGTTAACATTTTCTAGTGTGCTGGAAGTCTTTATAATAAAAAGAAGCATTATAAGTTACTACTTATTAAGTTAGTAATACTTCTTTCTTCCTTCCAATTCTTACCATGTCCTCACTTCACATTTGATAGAAGGATGGTTTAAGTTACTGTAATTCCATGGTCTGTTAGGTTCTTTTTGAGTGATATTCCCATATTATTGTCAACATGGTTAAAAGGTATAATTATTTAGGTTGAAGGGAAGTATATGTGGATGCCAAATTTGGCTCTACTGGAGAAATAGCTACATTTGTCTTTTCTATTGTACTTCATGTGGAAAGGACAATTTCAGGTACTGTGTGTGCTATCCTCTTCCTGGACATCATAAAGAATCCAACTAAAACAAAGTTTAAAACTATTTCAGATGTGCAAGTATATTGGAGCCAATATTTTATTTTAGAGATTTGTGTTATGTTTGACAAGTAACTCTTTATACTGCAATTCTGTGGCATTCAATTAAAGAAACACCATGAAAGTAAATTGCTGTGATGTCCTTTTTCTACTTAATTATGATATATATTTATTTACAGATTAGTCAGATTAATAATAGAAAGGAGATGTGTATAGGTCTGCAGTGCTTTTCTATTAAAATATTTTTTGTAATAAATTAGAGAAAAATATGGTTCCATTTTTTGACAGAATATTGTACACCAGATCAACAGATGCTCTACTGAACAAGTATCAACATTTGTTGCATTTACTCTGACATTTCCAGAAGAATTGGGATATTTCAAGAAGATCATAAAAAGTCTTAGTTCCTCATACACATGCTGTCGTGTGTGAGGGTTTTTCCCCCCAACATAAAATATGTTGTCTTTTGTGTTATTGAATAGTTAAAAAAATGAACTGTCGTAGATACTAAAACTGGGTATTCAACATACTATATTTGATTCAAATGTTCACAGAGTGTGATGCAAACAAATGTTCTCTCAACTTACATCCAGGATAGCTAAAATATTACTTTAACACATGTTAAAAGTAGAGCACTGTAACTATTTGGCTAGGTATAATTCCGGGCTGTCTAAGTTGAGTAATTTCCTCAGGCATTCCAACTTTGATCAACCACAGCAAGAACTTTTAGCATGTCTGTAAAGCAGCCAGTGCATCTGTAAATATGTCCTGAGGTAGAGAGAAAAGAGAAAGCCAAAAAAAGAAAGAATACTTTCTGTCATTAAGGAGCAGTTACAGAATGAAAATGGAAAGTTTTTTGTTTCCCTAGGAACTCTTTTTAGATCATTGAGCCTCTGATGTCTAAGTATGCCCTGTGGTTCTGTATTAATGAATGAAAGATACCTCATTTGGGCCTAGTAAAAAATGTATTTGGCTAACTCTGCTGCTGAAACTTATTGGTAAGAGTCCATTAATTCTTAAACTTTCCAGTCTTTATTAATGTAATGTTAAGTGGCTAAAAATCTAACGTAAACAATAGTATATATCAGTCAAGTGGGTCTTGCTTATTTTTAATTGGCTAGTACTTGGGTGAAATATGATCCGGTTTTAGAGAATAATTCTAAGAACAGGCAGCATCACTGCAGTAATAATCTCATATACCTTTCTTTTCAACACATGAATGAAAAAAGGTTTTCTGGGTTTTGTTTTCAGTGACCTGAAAATGAATTTGCAAATAACTACTGGTTTCTATATAGAAGCATTAACTAAGAATATTTATAATGGTAAATTGCCCTATGCTGTGTTGGGAGCTGCATGTTTCCCATATTTTTGGACACAACATGCTCCTATCACATTGATATCACTTGCCTGGACATCTTTCAAGGAGTTAACAACTACTTGCAAACTGGATATTAAATTGAATGTTTAGCTTCTTTCTAACCATGTTTTTTTATAGACCTGTGATAACAAATACATGACCTTTTAATTAGCTCCAGTTGTGAAAATTCTGCTTACAAGGTCAGTATCGTATCAGACATTAGGACAAATCCATAATCTTGTAATTTCCATGGGCAGACTTCTATTATTGTCCACATTCTTCAGTCAGCTAGTCAAAACAAGGTTAAAACAGTTAAATAAAATTTACTAGTAGTAGAGGCAGCTGGGTGGCTCAGTCGGTTAAACCTCTGGCTTCAGCTCAGGTCAAAATCTCATGGTTCATGGGTTCAAGCCCCACATCAGGCTCTGTGCTGACACCTGTTCAGAGCCTGGAGCCTGCTTTGGATTCAGTGTCTGCCTCTGTCTCTGCCCATCCTCCGCAGGTGCTCTCTCTCTCTCTCTCTCTCTCTCTCTCTGTCTCTTTCAAAAATAAAACATTACAAAATAAAAAAAATGACTGGTAGTAAAAAAGAAAGTTTTATTGTAGTTTTGCCATATTTTCATAGTTGTTTTTTTTTTTTTTTTGCCTAGAACTGGACAAGTCCGGCAGTATAATTGGTAGATTTATACCTTTTAAGCCCATCCCCTATATCCTGAAAGAGGTGTAGAGAAATGGTGAATGGGAAGATTGTGGAAGATGGGTAGGGGAAGGGCAAGGCCTGGGTAAACAAAAAATTGTGATTTTCATAGGCAGGGTACTTGAGCAGATTTCTGAGTAGGTTACCTTGTTATTGTTTCTCTGTTACCCAAGAATTTTTCTTCTTATAAATATTGTCCATCTGAATGCCATAATTTCTTAAAATTTAACGCTTGTTTAATTTCATGTGCTTATCGCTTTGATCTTGAAATCATTACAGTTCACGCTGAGATGAGAGCCAACTTTCTAAAACTCTGTGGGATCTGGTATCTAATTTATAGATAGATTATTGTTATCCTTTAGATAGATTATTGTTATTTTACCTGCTTTGCTCTTTGTCATTTTTTACGTTACCTGAATATTGAAGCCCCTCCCCCCCATGTAACTGTGTAAGTTGTGTGTGTATGTGTGTGTGTTTTGTTTTTTGAGTTTTTCTGCTTCAAACTACTAGCTCCAAAGAGAATATCAAGTTTTATCATTTTGATGATGGCAGTTCACTATTAAATAAAGTAGATGAAGTAGACTAATGGTGACCAACGTAGTCTTGAGAAGAATATTATGATTCATCTTTCTTCTTGTGGATTCTGGGTAGAAAGCTTATCTGACTTATTTGGAGAAACAAAGAAGTATTATAGATTCTAATTGTCATAATCAGAAGATATGTGGCATTTCTGACACTAACCTGGCTCTTCTTAGTAAAGTGTGTTGACACATGGTAGTTAGACTACAGTGCTTGTAGTGGCTTATTCTGTATGTATTCTTATTTAAGCAGCAAGAAGGTAGAATATTCAGTATTTTAAATATTCAACTAAGCATGAGAATGAAATCATGATTTGTTTGTACTGGCATTTGTATCAAAGAGATACTTTGCCTGAAATCTGTATTGTGTATTCAGTTTTCACTGAAGACTTAGCAAAGCTCAGATTTTACATCAGAAGTTTGATAGTTATTAACCATTAGGCCAGAGGTTGCAGAAGAGACAGTTCACAGATACGTGTTGATTGGCCACTAGACTAGTTCATAAAAGTTGGAATTTGTTGCCAACATTTAGAAATTAGGAGACCAAAAATATGTATTTCTAACTTCTCTTGAAAAAAATGATACCTGGCCAATGGAGCATGCATTCTCTCAGGCTTGCAGTCTGCCAGGGTGGAATGACAGCTGCCACGTTTAAGTGTAGGAGGCTTTGTAATTAAGACTGTATTTTCAGGTCAAGGTCAAGCTGAAGATAAGTCTTGGGCAGATACACCAACTTTTATCTTGTTGGAAAGGCCTAGAAAATGAATTGATAGCTTAACAGGGATTTCTACCAAATGTAAGAGTAACACTGGAATGAACTTTGATTTGATTTTTTGCAATTGGAATTGGACTGAAATATTAACTTATTATTTTTAAAATGAACTTCAAATCAAACTAAAGACTTTTCAAAAAATTTCCCATCAAAGCAGTTTGAACCAGAACCAAAGGACCTCACTCCAAAGAGTTTAGAGCTGGAGCTAAAGCAGATCAAAATACTGTATGGCCCAACTAAGCTTGAACTAAATTGTTCCTTTATTTACTTCTTGTCTCAGGAGTAAAATATTATTTTCAGTGTTATGGTGAGGAATGTACCAGAAATGACCATAAGTGCAAGCATATTGCACTGATTTCCAAACTTTGTCTTGCTAACCTCTTAAAGGATATTTAGCTTCCAACATCATTTGTCTTGATTCCACTACTCCTTAATGGAAAACATACTTAGAAAAGTCATTGATTTGCACATAATATTTGTGGCTGCATCTGTGATGATTACCCTGAAAGCTTTGTATGTTGTTTTCAGTAATTCTCTCATTTTATTAATCTTTTTCCAATTCACCTAATTTTTCTGCAGTAAAAGTTGAATCTTGGCTCCCAAAGTGGTTAGTTTTTATAGCCTCTCTTAGCTCGTTTGTGCTTCCTTGCTTGCCACCTCTTCCAGCTTTTGCTGGTTAATGCATGGAAAAGCCTCCTTTATTTAGATGAGGTTCACAGAGAAAGTGAAGTTAAGCACATTTTGGAATTCATTTAGGTTGGAGTTTCTCAAGGTGTGGGTTGTGGCCCACTTGGATTATAATCACTCGAGGTAGCTTTTTCAAAAAAATGCGCATTCCCTATCTGCACCTCAGATGACCTAAAACAGAATCTTTGGGGACAGGAATCTGGAAATTTTAGTTTTCTGATTCTTTTTAAAGAACTTTTTATTTTGAGATAATTGTAGGTTTACATGTTGTTGTTAAAAAACAATACAGAGAGGGGCACCTGGGTGGCTCAGTCAGTTAAGTGTCTGACTCGATTTTGGCTTATGTCGTGATCTTGCAGTTCGTGGGTTCAAGGCCTACATTGGGCTCTATGCTGACAAATCTGAGCCTGCTTGGGATTCTCTCTTTCTCCCTCTCTCTCTGCTCCTCCTGCACGCTCTTGCTCTCTCTCTGTCTCTCTCTCTCTCTCTCTAAAAAATAAATAAATAAACTTAAAAAAATACAGAAAGGTTCCTTGGATCTTTTACCCCACAATGGTAACAGTTAAAAAAAATTGCAGTTATTCTTTTATTTTCAAAATTATACATTATAGTTTCAAAACTTTTTAATGAAGCGTAGTGTACACATGGAAGAATATACACATTTATTGTAAGGGACAGCTTCTTGCATTTTTTAGAGTGAACATAGCCCCATGGAACCAACACTCAGATAAGGAAACAGAAGATTTTCAGCCCTCCAGAAAGCCACGTATGCCCTCTTCTAGTCACTCCAGGGTAAAGTCTGTCCTGAAATAGAATCATGTTCTATATAAGTCTCTTGTGTCTGCTTTTTTTTTTTGGTTGTTAATTGAGGTGAAGTTCATATAACACAAAATTATTCATTTTGAAGTAATTCAGTGGCATTGAAAGATTCATAATATTGTGCTACTACCCCCACTTTGTCTTACTCCTGAAACATTTTTATCTCCCCAAAGGAAACTGTGTACCCATTAAGCAGTTGCTTTCCATTCCCTCCTTCTGTAACCCCATGGCAACCACCAATCTGCTTTCTGCTTTTATGGATTTACCTATACTGAATATTTCATATAAGTGGAATCATACAATATGTGAACTTTTGTGTCTGACTTTCATGTAACAATGTTTTTAAGGTTCATTCACATTGTAGCATATATCAGTACTTCATTCTTTTTTGTAGAGTATAATTCAACATTGTTCATGTATTCATAATTTATTTATCCCTTCATCTATTGATAGATCTAAGTTGTTTCTACTTTTTCCCAATTGTGAAAAGTGTTGCTGTGAACCTTACTGTTACAAGCATTTGTTTGAGTACCAACTTACTAGATCCTACTAACTCTGTTTAACTTTGTGGAGCCATCAAACTGTTTCAACAGCAGCGAACCATTTTATATTACCAATTGCAGTGTATCAGGGTTACAATTTCTCTACATTCTTGCCAGCACTTGCTATTTTTTGTCTTTGTGATTATGGCCATTGTGGTTATGATTTTTATTTGTCCAATAATTTTACTGATGTTGAACATCTTTTCATGTGCCTGTTGACCTTTTGTGTATCTTCTTCAGAGAAATGCTACCGAAGTATACAAGTCCTTGGCCATTTTTTAATTGGGTCATGTTTTGGTTACAATTGAAAGTTGTTGGATTTCTTAATATGTTCTAGATAATATACTACTATTTCAGGTCTGAAATTATGTCAAAATAAACACTTGAAAGGAAAAATTAATTGTAACTACCCCATAGTTTTCTTATCTCCCCACTATAGCCCTCTGACCATGCTCTATCTCCTCTCCTGTTTCATTTTTCTCCATCATATTTACTGCTATCTAATATGCCATCTAATTTAGTTTCTTATTGTCTGTCTCTCTTAGCTAGAATGGAGGCTCCATGTGGGCAGGGATATTTTTCTATTTAGTTGTTTCTGTATGGTTTACATTATCGATTTACAAACTGTGGCCTGAAAGTGAAATCTGGACTGCTGCCTGGTTTTGAACAGCCTGCAAGCTAAATATGGTTTTTACTTTTTTAAATGGTTGGAAAAAAAGAGGCCAAAAGAAGAAGAATATTTCATGACACCAGAAAATATTGTGAAACTTAAATTTCAGTGTTTATAAATGAAGTTTATTGGAACAAAGCTACACTTACTTGTTTTTGTATTTTCTCTGGCAACTTTCATGCTACCGAGGCAGAGTTGAGTAGTTGTAGAATTGCCTGTGTGGCCCACAAAGCCTGAACTGTGTAATATAGCTGGCTTTTTACAGAAAAGATTCGCCTGGCACATAGATGTCCAATAAATATTGGTTGAAAAAGTGAAACTTAACCTATACTTCCACAGAGGAGTCTAAATTGGAAGTCTTTCAGTAATCCAGTTCTTGAGAGTTTAAGCTTCATTAGCTACTAACCAAACATACAAACAAAATATCCCCAAGTGATTTCTTGGTAAATACATTTTCATTGGTCTCTAGTCATCCTGCACATAATGATGATTGATGATAAAATCCTAGGGAATTTATAATTTTTAGGATAGTCTCAGGTAGGCTAGGTATACACAGGTTTTATCAGTGTTAGTTTGAAAAAGGCTATCACAACATGCAGTACACTCCAGTACATCCTGTTTTCATTACTCTAAATAAAGATTCAACAAGTAATTTGTTTCAGAAGCTGTTTATTTTTCTCTTTCTCATCAGCTTTAGATTAATAAAGCTAACCTGCATGTTAATGAAGGCAGTGATTAAAATAATTTTGATAGCGTACTTAATGTGAATAAGAGACCATATTATCACATAATTTTATTCTTTATTTTATTCATCTAATGATGTATTTGTTGATTTGTAGTTGAATAACAGGGTATGAATACGAACATACGAGTAATTTCCTGTAAATGTCTAACTTCTTAAAGGAAGATTAGAAATTGGACAAACATAAATCATTTTATATAAAAATGGTATTATAATGTGCCACTCTAGTTTTTATACAGCATTTGAAAGCTAAATTGTTTGCATCTGTAAGAGCTGATAATAGAGGTCTCATAATAGATCCCCAGAGATACAGTATACCCTATAGCCTTGCAAACAGTTCTTATTTTATTTTATGCTTTCAGCAAAGGATGTTAAATGGGTAACACAGGTTGTGGTTTATAGTGAAAGAGTAATGCTTTGCAGATCTTTGCCTTGGTTCAGTGTTTCCAAATTTCATTTATAGGAAAGGGTTTACGTGTCATGATGGGGTTGTAGCTCCTGACTTGCATTTTTGGCCTTCTTGCTCTCTTTGCTGGGTTATGCAAATAAGAGGGATCTTATTTTATAAGACGTCTCCTCTGAAAGTTAAAAAACTTAAAAAATATTTTGCTTTTGGGGGGTGTGGGTGGCTCAGTCGGTTAAATGCCTGACACTTGATATCAGCTCAGGTTGTAATCTCACCATTGTGGAATTGAGCCCCACATTGGGCTCTCTGCTGATAGCATGGAGGCTGCTTGGGATTTTGTCTCCTTTGCTCTCTCTGCCCCTCCCCCACTCTTTAACTCTCGAAGAAACTTGAAAAAAATATTTTGCTTTTAAAATTTCATCTTTTAGAAGCTGAAAATGTTATTGCTTGAATTTATTTCATTTCTCTTGTTTCAGTTGTGAAAAGGTTGAATTCTTTTTTTTGTTTTTAAGTTTGCTTATTTGTTTTGAGAGATAGGGTGTGTGTGGTCATGGGACCGGGAGAGGGAGAGAGAGAATCCCATGCAGTCTCAGCACAATCAGTGCACAGAGCCTGATGTGGGACTTGAACTCATGAAACTTTGTGAGATCATGACCTGAGCCAAAATCAAGAGTAGGACATTTAACGGACTGAGCCACCCAGGCACCCCGAAAAGATTGAATTCTTAATACTCATTACATTTTTCTAGTATTTCTCTATAAGAGCAAGAATCAATAAGTATCAGCTCAAGGGGTTATAATAGTTCACAATTATTCTATTTATATGTGGTTGTAATTAACTGCATTCATTCTGCAAATATTTATCAAATAGCTACTAAGTGCCAAGCATTACGTTAGACATCAGAATACAACACCTAAAAACATAAAATACTGTACTTATCGAGCTTAACAGTCTATGAAAAGAATTAGACAAACAAAAAGTACATATAGTGTCAAGTAGTAAAAAGTACCATAAAAAAGAATAAGATAGTAAGAAAAAAAATGGTTGGGGAAGTTGGTGAAATTCTAATAACTCAGTAGGCAGGGTGCCCACTGATGACATTTGAGTAGAGACCTGAACCAAATGGAGGAGAAAGCCATGCAAAGATGTTGGGGAAGGGAGTTTTTGGTTAGAAAAGTATCCCATTATCCCTTCTTATTCCACCTACTCTTAATAACACTTTATCTCCATGGAACATCAGCTATTTATATATATGTATATGTGTATGTTTCTGCACACACACACACAGTCTTTATTAATTGGCTTTTTCTCCTGCTAGAGTCACTTACTAAGTTCAGTATTTTAAAGGAACAAATGAACAAATGTAAAAACCCTGAGATGGGAAGGTTCTCTGTGTGCTCATGGGATTATAAGGAAGCCAATGTGCCTTATAAATAGTATGTGTGAGGGAGAGAGGGGCTAGATTATGTAGGGCCTTGTACACCTTGGAAATTAAGACTTTAGATTTTATTCTGAGTATTATGGGAAACCATTATAGGTTTTTGAACATGAAAGTAACAAGGTCCAACAAATTTTACAATAATTGCTTGCTACTGATTCAGTATAATGATTTCTAGTTGAACAAACTGATTCAGGTTAGAAAATCAACAAAAAATGACCATTTAAAAAACTCATGTATATTTTTTATAAAGGGAAAATTAGTATGTAGGGTGATCAGTTTATATCATATGAGAGGTATACTTTTTTGTCAGTTTTATTGAAGTATAATTTATATACAGTTCACCAATTTTAAAATTCATCAATTTTAAGTGTACGGTTTGATTTTATGCCAAATATATACAACCATGTAATCACCACTGCAATTATATATAACATTTCCATTACCTCCAAAATTCTATTTTTTTTTTACGTTTGTTTATTTTGAGAGATTGTGAGGGAAAGAGGGAGAAAGAGAATACCAAGCAGGTTCCACACCACCAGCATAGAGCCTGTTGTGGGGCCCGATCCCATTAACATTGAGATCATGACCTGAGCCTAAATCCAGAGTTGGATTCTCAACCAACTGAGCCACCCAGGCACCCTCAAAATCCCCTTTTAATGCCTATTTGCTTATCCTCTCCTTTCATTGGCCTCTGCTAACCATGATCTGTTTTTTATCATTTCACCTTTTCTAGAGTTTGAATTAAATACAGTCATATTATATGTGGCCTTTTGTGAATGGCTTCTTTCACTTAGCATGATGTTCCTGAGATTCCTTCATCAGAAGGAGGCTCCAGGCTCTGAGATGTCAGCACAGAGCCTGATGTGGGGCTTGAACTCACGAGCTGTGAGGTCATGACCTGAGCCAAAGTCGATGCTTAGCTGGCTGAGCCACTCAGGCACCCTGATATTGTCTGTCTTCTTAATTTTAGCCATTTTATTTTTTAATTTTATTTTACTTTTTAAAAATTTTATAGAGGTTATGTAGTGGTATCTCATGGTTTTAACTTGGATTTCTCTAATGACTAATGATGTTAATATCACTAATAATTTTCATTATTTTCATGTTATTTGCAATCTGTACATAAAATTGTTTGCCTATTAACATTTTTGGATGGTTTGTCTTACTGAGTTGCATGGATTTTTTTATAATCTGGATACAAGTCCTTTACCTTTATGTTTTGTAGGATTTTCTCCCAAGCTTTGGGTTGATTTTTTAAAGAAACTTAATTTTAGAAAGGTTTTAGATTTACAGAAAAATTCAGAAGGCAGTACAGAGAATTTCCATATATCCAACATTTATTTCTTCTATTAATAGCATCTGCGTTACTATGGTGTATTTTTCACAACTAATGAACCTATATTGACACATTATTGTTGTTAACTAAAGTCTGTATTTCAGATGTTTAAAAATTTTTACCTACTGTAAGCATTTTTCTGTTACAAAGATTATTTTATTTTTCATCTTGGAAGTTCAGTTTCTTTTCTTTTCTTTTTTTTTAATAGTTTATTCTTGAGACAGAGAGAGACAGAGCATGAGTGAGTGGGGGCAGAGAGAGAGGGAGACACAGAAACCAAGGCAGGCTCCAATCTCTGAGCTGTCAGCACAGAGCCCAGTGCAGCACTCGAACCCACGAATCGTGAGATCTGACCTGAGCCGAAGTCGGACGCTTAACCGATTGAGCCATCCAGGCGCCCCCAATTTATTTTCTTTATAGCTTTCTTTTCTTTCTTTTTTTACCCTCATGTTTTTCTATACCTACTTGAACATACAGAGTATGTTTATCAGAGCTATTTTAACATTGTTAGCTACCATTGGAATTGTTTGCTAATTCTATCATCTGTGTCATTTCTGAGTCTCTCTTCATTATTTGATACTTTCTTCTGGTTATGAACCATGGTTTTCTGCTTATTTATATGTGTAGTCATCTTTGGTTTTATACTAAACATTGTGAATTTTGTATCTTTGGGAGACAGCTATTGTAGAACTTTTTGGGAGGATAGTTGTTCATTTAAATAATTTTGATTTTTTTGAGAATTTGCTTTAAAACTTTGTTAGTGCAGGTCTAGAATAACCTTTCTAAGACTAATCTGGTCTAATTTTGAGGCATTACCTTCTGAGACTTTCCCTGATAGCCTCATGCTGGCTGATGGGAACACGACCTATTCTTGCTTCTGTGTGAGTTTCAGAAATTGTTCAGCTTACTGTTTTCCAGAGCTTTTTTCTTTGGCCTTGGTAGTTTCTTAACAAATATATGCAGACTAATAGTTATTTAAAGACCCTAGATTTCTAGACCTCTCTCTTTGTAGCTCTTTCCTCTTAGTACCCTGTACTGCATATTCTAACCTTTCTGGTCTGTTTGCATTCATAACTTTGTCTCCTCACTCTGGAAGAACATTGGCTCTCTTTAGGATTTCTCTTCCCTGTGCTATAGCCTGGAAAATATTTCTGGGAATTAAGTTGAGGCGTCTGATTTCTCTTCTTTCAGGATCACAGTCCTGTGCTGGCTATTGGTTGAAGTCCATTTGCTAAATATTTTGCCTGATTTTTCTAGTTAGGAAGATCAATATAATCCCTATTATGGCTTTGTAATAAGAAGCAGAAGTTCAGTGGACATACTTTTGAAGTTATAAATATATTTTGAAGTAGGAGAAACATTTCTGAAAAACCTCCTTCTAAGATATCCTTTAATTTTTTTTTTACTTTTTCTTATGTATTTTTAAAATGTCAAATTTAAATCATCATGCAGTAGTCATTTTCAGAATAACTCTGTGTTGCGATGAGCACGGGTGTTATATGTAAGTGATAATCACTGAATTCTACTCCTGAATCCAAGAGGTTAACTACCATGAATTAAAAAAAAATAGTTTATTCAGTTTGTGATTTCTAATTGGTTTATTATGTTAAAAAACTTTGCAGAGTTGATTAGCTGATATATTCCATTTCAAAGATTGTTGAGATAGTATATACACTGGTGCGATCTTATGTGTGGGAGTTACTTGGGAATTACTGCAAATAGGTAGATGCTTTACATTTTCCTCACATTTCAGTTCCTTTCCCATACTTTGAAGATATACATGACTAGGCAAAGGAGATTATATGAAGTAAAACCAAACCAAACCAAACCTTTGTAATGTGGTAATTTATTTGCTTATAATCTCTTTGTTTTGTTCTCAAAGTATGAAATAATCCAGGGCAAGAATTCAGTCTTCATCTGTTTTAAACCATAATCTTTCTTTGGTTTTGTTCTCTTTCCCAAGATTTAATTATGAACTGATTTATCTAGAAATATTAAGTTGGAAAGCTTTATTCAGAAGCATGATGCCTAATTATGTATACTTTTTCCTCCATCTTATAAGATGCCTTTTCTTATCCATGGTTTAATTTCTTTCTCAAGTTTCAAAGTTCTGCTCCCCCTCCCCACTTTTTTCTGTTCCCACTACTATGATTTCCATGTCAAGCAGTTAGTATTTAAAGCCTATGTTGTAAAATAGCCCTTAGTTTGGTCTCTCTGATTTCAGTTTCCTCCCCTTCCTTTTCATACAACATGTGAATGTCAGTTTGTTTCCTTGACCAATTTACTAACCTTGACTTTCTCTTTTACAGAAAGCTTGATTGGCTTCTCAGGGTTTTTCAGTCAGGTTCAGATTCTGATGAGTAGCATAGCTCAGTCTTCATATTTGGCTCCAGTAAACCCTTTTTGCTGAATGTTTCTTCTGTGGCTCTGACACTTTCCCATTGGTTACATGTTGCTCATATCATTTTTACCAACTGGAATTTTCTAGCTTTCTGGCTAGTTTTTACTTTTCTTTAATGTCCTTCAGGAAGCCTGCTGTTAAGTACTCTGTCTCATAGTAGGCCATTTCCTTTTGCGTGCTCAAAGCATTTATTATCTATTTACTCATATCTATTTAATTTTGTAAGCTTTTTGTTATTTTCCATCCTGTGATCTTATTTTTAAAATTCTGTGGACAATTAGGTTATCTAACTGCATTAGGACAAAAGCCCTATTCTCCAATCACTGTCTAATCTGAGACCATAAACATTTGCCCCAGTGTTTTCTTTGAATGGTTTTATAGTTCGTTTAGGTCTTGGTTCCACTTGGAGTTAAGTTTTGTATGTGGTGTGAGATAGCATCGAAATTTCTTCTCTGGAATTGAATATCCAGTTGTCCCAGCTTCACTTGTAGAAAACACTATCTTTTATTTACTGCATTATTCTGGCATCTTTGTTGAATTGACCATAAATGTGAGGAGGCTTCTGTCAATCCTATTGCATTGATCTATATATCTGTCCTTAGCTATATGCCTATATCACGTCATCTTTTTGTTTTGTTTTGTTTTTTAAGTAGGCTCCATGTCCAATGTGGGGCTCAAACTCATGACCCCAAGATGGAGAGTCACATGCTCCACTGACTGTGTTAGCCAGGCACCTCTATATTAACACTGTCTTGATTGCTGTATTTGTGTAGTAAGTAAAAAACAAAAAACAAAAAACAAAACCTAGAACTGTGAGCCCTCCAATTTTGTTTTTTCTTTCAAAGTGTTTTTGGTGGTTCTGAGTCCCTTGCAGTTCCATGTGAATTTTAGGATTAGTTTGTCAATTTCTGCCCAAAAAAAGGCAGCTAGGATTTGATAGGGGAATGTGTTGAAGCATATCAATTTTGAAGAATATTCCTATCTTAAAGCCATTAAGCCTTCTGATCTATGAACATGGCTGTCCTTCCATTTATTTAGGTCTTCTTTAATTTTTTCTCAACATGTTTTGTAGTTTTCAGTATATAAGTCTTATCTGTTGAACTTATTCCTAAGTATTTTATTCTTTTTGATGTTATTGTAAGTGGAATTGTTTTCTGAATTTCATCTTCATATGGTGCATTGCTAATGTGTAGAAATACAATTGATTTTTGTGCATTAATATTGTATCTTAAAACCCACTTGAACTTATCAGTTCTAATAGTTTTTAGTGGAGTCCTTAGGGCTTTTCGTATACAAGATCATGTTATCTTCAACTAAGAGATAATTTTACTTTTTCTTTTCCAATCTAGATGCTCATTATTTCTTTTTCTTACTTAATTGTTTTGTCCAGAATATCCAGTGTAATGTTAAATAGAATTGGCAAGAGTGAACTTTGCTGTATTATTCCTGATCTTAAGGGAATACAAGTAATTTATTTTTTGTTAGAAAATTCAAATGATATAAATAAAATTTTTCATTGATCTTCTAAATCTTTCCTTCTCATCCCTCTCTCCTTTGGGGGCTTAACCAGTAAAATACAGTGCATTTATCTATATATTTTTTCTTTTTATTTTATTATTTTTTTATTATAGCTTATTGTCAGGTTGGTTCCCATATAACTTTTTTTTATAGTTTATTGTCAGGTTGGTTTTCATGTAACTTTTTTCCTTTTATTTTTAATTACAGTTTATTATCTCATTCATCTATATTTTTATGTAATAAAACCATAGTTTTGTACATACGTTTTTTAAAAAAATATTTAGTTTTCACTTAGCTCTGGACTTTTTGTAGATGCCCTTTATCATGTTAAAGGAGTTCCATTCTATTTCTAGTTGAGTACTTTTCTCATGAAAGTGTGTTGGATTTGGTCAAATGCTTTTTCTATGTTGGTATGATCCTGTTTATTTTCCTTTATTTTCTTTTTTATTTTATTAACATGGTGCATCACATTAAGTTTCACATTAAACCAAATTTGCTCTCCTGGGATCCATCTTATTCATGGTGTATCAGACTGTTTTATGTTTTGCTGCATTTGGTTTGCTCTATTTTCTTGAGGATATTGTGTCTATATTCTCAAGATATATTCACCTGTAGTTTTCTTTCCTCATGATGTCTTTGTCTTGTTTTGGAATCAGGGTAGTACTGGTAGTAGTGATTTTGTACACTGAGTTGGGAAGTATTCTTTCCCTTTCTAGTTTTTGGAACAGTTTATAAAGGACTGACATTAAATCTTCTTTAAGAATAATGGTATTTTTGGGGAACCTGGGTGGCTCAGTCGGTTAAGTGTCCGACTTCAGCTTGGGTCATGATCCCACGGTTCGCGGCTTCGAGCCCCGCATTGGGCTCTGTGCTGACAGCTAGCTCAGAGCCTGGAGCCTGCTTCAGATTCTGTGTCTCCCGCTCTCTGACCCTCCCCTGCTCACGCTGTCTCTATCTCTCTCTTAAAAATAAACAACCCATTAAAAAAAAAAGAATAATGGTATTTTTGGGGCATCTAGCTGCCTCAGTCGGAGGATCTACATCACAGGATCATGAGTTTGAGCCCCATATTGGGTGTAGAGATTACTTAAAAAAATAAAAAATGAAAAAAAGACTAATGATATTTTAATTTGTGTTTTTATCTCTTAGGATTCTCCTTTTACAAATGCAGGAATGGGATCTAATCTAAATCTTTTGGGTGAAATTGAGTGTGATGCCAGCATAATGGATGGAAAATCCTTAAATTTTGGAGCTGTTGGAGCGCTGAGTGGTATGTGGACACTGTAACACATTATCTCTATTCTTTAAAGAACTATGAATATTAAGATTTGATGTCTCCTAAAGACTTAGTCAATCCAGTGTTTTCTACCATTCTTGCTCAGAATAGTGTTGAAAATAAATTGTCTTCTTTTACTGAATTTAAAACATGAAATCTTGGGGCGCCTGGGTGGTTCAGTTGGGTAAGCATCTGACTTCGGCTCAGGTCATTATCTCACAGTTCATGGGTTCAAGCCCCACGTCAGGCTCTGTGCTGACAGCTAGCTCAGATCCTCAAGCCTGCTTCAGATTCTGTATCTCTCTCTCTCTCTCTGACCCTCCCCTGCTCCCGCTGTCTCTCTTTCTCTCTCAGAAGTAAATAAAACATTAAAAAATAAATAAAACATGAGATCTTAGCCATGAATAGTTTTAAAGAAAACACTGAAACAGCTTATATTCAAGGTTTTTTTTAGAGTTTGATTATTCTCCTTCATCCCCTTGAGATTATAGATATTTAACATGTTAGCATGTTCTATTATTTTTATAATTACTTGAAATACACAATACATATTTTTTATTAGAAAATTCAAATGATGTAATAAAATTTACCATTGACCTTCCAAATCTTTCCTTCTCATCCCTCTCCTTGGGGGGTTTTAACCAGTAAAATACAGTACATAAAATGAATATAAAATAAAATACAGTATACAAAATAAATATAAAATAAAATAACCAGTAAAATGTCTATATTTTTATGTAAAAAAATCATAGTTTTGCACATGTGTTTTTTAAAATATAGACATCTTCAAATAAGATGTCTGAGATTTTTCCCACAGAAGTGCATATAAGATATATCTAATATTTTACAGTTCTTTTATTAAAGCAAATTATTTTTCCTTCCCTTCTGTTAAGTTTCTCAGATTCCACATATGGGTGAAATCATATGATATCTGTCTTTCTCTGACTTACTTCACTTAGCATAATACCCTCTAGTTCCACCTGCATTGTTGCAATAACAAGATTTCATTCTTTTTCATCACTGAGTAGTATTCCATTGTGTGTATATACCACATCTTTTTAATCCATTCATCAGTTGATGGGCATTTGAATTCTTTCCATGATTTGGCTATTGTTGTTATTGCTGCTATAGCAGGATTCTTGTACAGAGAGTCTTGACACCGAGGCTTTTCTTTCCAGGAAGCAACTTTATCCTTGCCGGCATGGCTCAGTTGAGTTCGTACACAAAGAACTGAGCCCTGAGCACCATTTTTAATATATTTTCTACTTCTTTGTTCCCCACATATGGTAACACACAAACATTCAGTCTGATTAAGTGGTCTTATGTTACAAGGTCATGAGGGATGTCATGTACACATATAGCCAGCTTGCCTTGGGGTTTTTTTTTTTTCCATTTCTTAAGGAAACATTGGGGTGCATGTGCCTCTTCAAATCAGCATTTTTGTATCCTTTGGATAAATTTCTAATAGTGGAATTTCGTGGTCATAGGGCAGTTCTATTTTTAATTTTTTGAGTAACTTCCACACTGTTTTCCAGGGTGGCTGTACCAGTTTGCATTCCCACCAATAGTGCAAGAGAGTTTCTCTTTTTCCACGTCCTTGCCAACATTTGTTGTTTCCTGAGTTGTTACTTTTAGCCACTCTGACTGATGTGAGGTGGTATCTCAGTGTGGTTTTGATTTGTATTTCCTTGATAATGAGCGGTGTTGAGCATCTTTTCTTGTGTCTGCCGTCTGGACATCTTTGGAAAAATGTCTATTCATGTCTTCTGCTCATTCCTTCACTGGATTATTTGTTTTTTGGGTGTTGAGTTTGGTAAATTCTTTATAGATTTTTGATAGTAACCCTTTATTTGATATGTAATTTGCAAATACCTTCTCCTTCTGTTGGCTTCCTTTTAGTTTTGTTGATTGTTTCCTTTGCTTTAGCTGCATGAATTTTTAAATGTATATAACCATGTAAACCATTACCTAGATCAAGATGTAAAACACTTCCACGTCACAATACAGAACATTTCTATAATCCCAGAGGGGTTCTTTATGTTTCCTAGTCCATACCTCGTATATTCTGCTCCTACTTTCCCTTCTCATCCTTTTCTCTCCTAATTCTAAGTATAGAAAACCTCTAGATTAATTCGGCTGTTCTTAAAATTTGTATGAATGAATCATACACCTTTGTGTCTGTTTTTTGTTTTTTGTTTTTTTTCCTTAACACTATGCCTGTGAGATTAACCCATGTTTTGTGTCATAGTAATTTTTTCTTTTTATTACTTAGTAGTATTTTATTGTGTGAATGTTTAATAACTTATTTATTCTCCTTTCCATGATTATTTGAACAGTTTCTAGTTTTTGACATAAGAATAAAGCTCCAATGAATATTCTTGTACATGCCTTTTGATAGACATGTGTACATCATTCTTTTGGGTATTAACCTAAGATTTGGAATGAATAAGCTTAGATACATAATATACTTTGCTTTAATAAATACTGTTAAGACAGTTTTCAAAAGTAGTTTTTAAAGTGTATACTCCTACCAGCAGTGTATGAGCATTTTGGTTACTCTACATCCAGGTCAACATTTAATGTTGCTGTTCTTTTTAAAATTCATCTGTTTTGATATCTGTGTAGTGACATTATTGTTTTGATTTGAGTGTCCTTGGTGACTTAACGATACCTGAGAACCTTTTAATATACTTACTGGCCATTTAGATATTCTTGTTGTACAGTGTGTGTTCAAAAGTCTTTTGCATATTTTGTATTGGATTATCTTTTTTTATTGATTTCAAGTGTTTTATATATTTTAGATACAGATCTTTTGTCTGATACCTGTATTATGAATATCTCTTCCCAGTCTATGGATCACCTTTTCACTCTTTAAATGCTATTGTTTGATGAACTGAAGTTCTTAATTCTAATGTTTAAGTTACTAACCTTTTATTTTATGGTTACATTTTTTGGTATTTTATTTAAGAAATATTTGCCTACCCAAAGTTTTGAAGATCATCCCATATATATATATATTAAAGTAAGCTCTACATCCAAAACATCTCCAAAGTTTTGAAGATCATCTCTCTCTCTCTCTATTTTTTTTTTTTTATAGTAAGCTCTACATCCAAATGTGGTACTTGAACTCATGACTCCAGATCAAGAGTCACCTGCTTTATGCACTGAGCCTGCTAGGCATCCTCAGTAGTCCTGTTGTTTTTTTACTCTTCACATTTAGCTGTCTTATCAAGCTCAGATTAATTTTAGGGTACATGAGATAGGAGCTGACGTTAATTTTTTTCCTCTAATGGATATCCAACTGGTTCATTGCCATTGTCAATAGAAAGGACAATGCTTTCCTCACATAGCTGTGTTGGCCAATCAGGTAACTGACTGTGCATGCAATGGCTTGTTTCTGTACCCTTGATCTATTCCATTGTTCTATTTATTGCCAGTGCCATACTGTCTGGATTACTGTAGCTTTATATTCTTTATATCTGGTAATATTTTTATATATTCTTTATATCTGGTAGTATGAGACTTCTAACTTCCTTTTCTTCTTAAAGACTATATTGGCTATTCTAGGTCTTTGTCCATTTTCATAAAAATTTTAAATCAACTTGTCAATGTCCATAATAAAACCCTGCTGGGATTTTTATTGGTATTGCATTGAAAGTATGGAACCATTTGTGGAAAACTGATGTCTTAACAATATGAGTATTCTATCCTACAAACATATCATATGTATTTTTATATAAATATTACTCATTTTTTTCTCAGCAATGTTTTATGGTTTTCAGTATAAATACCATGTATGTATTTTATTAGATTTATTCTAGATACTTAGTTTTTTGATGCTATTATAAAGTATATATATTTAAAATATTAATATCTAATTGTTTTATTGTATTTAGATATACAATGGAGTTTTATATATTGGCTTTGAATTCACTGGCCTTGATAAATTCACTTATTAGTTGAAAAGGTTTTAAAAAATAAGTTCCTATGCAACTTTATATGCATAATTACCTATACGGCTCATACAATTTTGCTTTTTTCTTTCCAATGTATAAATTTTTAATTTTTTTCTTTTAAAAAATTTTAAATTTTTTAAATTTAAAGATGTCTTTCTTGGCTGTGACATCCTGTGCAATGTTGAATATAAGTGGTGATAATATACATCCTTGCTTTATTCCTGATCTTAGGGGGAGAGCATTAAATATTTCACCATTCTGTGTGCTCTGCTAGCTTTTGTATTGTTACAGATGCTCTTTATCGAATTGAGGAAGTTCCTTTTCAATCTGAGTTTGCTGATAGTTTTTATTATAAATGGACATTGAAAATGATCATTAACTGCTTTTCTTTATCTGTTAAGATGAAGGTTTTTCTATTTTATTTTGTTAAATATGATGAAATTTGTGATTGATTTTTTTGAATATTCCCTTTGTAGCATAAAATCTTCTTGGTCATGTTTTTATCTTTTTATATTCTGCTGGATTCAAGTTGCTGATGTTTAGGATTTTGACATCTATGTTCATGTATATATAAAGATTGGCTTTAATTTTCCTTTCTTATATTATTTTCAGGTTTCAGAATCATGTTGTGGCTGCACTCATAAAATGAATTGAGGATTTTTTTCCCTCCCTTTGATAAAATTTGTGTATGATTGGAATGATTTCTTCTGAGAATTCATTAGTTATTGTAAATTAGTGGGGTTTTCTTTGTGGGAAGTTTTAAAAAATGGGATTCAATTTCTTTAAAAGTTATAAAGGAACTTTATAACTAGTGTGTGTTTTCAAGGAGTTTGTCCTTTTCATATGAGTTGTCAAATGTACTTGCCTAAAGACTTTTTATTAGTTTTCTTTTTGATTTCTAGTTTAATTTCATTGTGGCCAGAGAACATCCTCCATATGATTCCAGTCCCTTGAAACATTTTGAGACTTCCTTTACGGTCCAGTTTATGGTGTATTTTGATAACCATTCCGTGGGAACTTTCTTTTAGTTTTGTAATTTTTAATCTTTTTAATTTTTAAAAATTTTCGCTTATTTATTTATTTTTTCTTTCATAGTTTATTGTCAAGTTGGATTCCATCTAATACCCAGTGCTCATCCCAACAGGTGCCCTCCTCCATGCCCATCACCCTCCTTCCCCTCTCCCGCACCCCCATCAGCCCTCAGTTCGTTCTCAGCATTCAAGAGTCTCTCATGGTTTGCCTCCCTCCCCCCAACCATTTTTCCCCTTCTCCCCACTGACGGTCCTCCATTAAATTTCTCCTAATCCACCTGTAAGTGAAAACATACGGTATATGTCTTTCTCTGCCTGACTTATTTTGCTCAGCATAACACCCTCCAGTTCTATCCACATTGCTACAAACGGCCAGATTTCATTCTTTCTCATTGCAATGTAGTATTCCATTGTATAGATAAACCACATCTTCTTTNTGAGGGATGCTGAGCATTGTTTCATGTGTCTGTTTGCTTCTTTGGAGAAGTGTCTGTTCACGTCTTCTGACCATTTCTTCACTGGATTATTCATGTTTTGGGAGTGGAGTTTGGTGAGTTCCTTATAGATTTTGGATACTAGCCCTTTACCTGATATGTCATTTGCAACTATCATTTCCTATTTAGTAGGTTGCCTATTAGTTTTATTGATTGTTTCCCTTGCCGTTCAGAAGGGCAACAAGAAGCTTTTTATCTTGATGAGGTCCCAACAGTTCATTTTTGCTCTTAATTCCCTTGCCTTTGCGGATGTGTCAGATAAGAAATTGCTGCGGTTGAGGTCAAGGAGGTTGTTTATTGATTTCTTTTCTAGGGTTTTGATGGTTTCCTATCTCACATTCAAGTCCTTTATCCATTTTGAGTTTATTTTGTTGTATGGTGTGAGAAAATGTTATAGTTTCATTCTTCTGCATGTTGCTGTTCAGTTCTCTCAGCATCATCTATTACAGAGGCTGTCTTTTTTCCATTGGATACTCTTTCCTGCTTTATCAAAGATTAGTTGGCCATACATTTGTGGGTCCCATTCTGAGTTCTCTATTCTATTTCATTGGTGTATGTGTCTGTTTTTGTGCCAATACCATACCGTCTTGATGATGACAGCTTTGTAGTAGAGGCTAAAGTCCTGGATGGTGATGCCTCCTGTTTTGTTTTTCTTCTTCAATATTACTTTGGCTATTCAGGATCTTTTGTGGTTCCGTACAAATTTTGGGATAGTTTTCTCTGCTTGGAGAAGAATGTTGGTGGAATTTTGATTGGGATTGCATTGAATGTGTGGATTGCTTTGGGTAGTAATAGCATTTTAACAATATTTATTCTTCTGATCCATGAGCATGGAATATTTTTCCATTTCTTTGTGTCTTCTTCAATTTCCTTCATAAGTTTTCTATAGTTTTCATCATATAGATCTGTTATATCTTTGGTTAGGTTTTATTCCTAGGTATTTTATGTTTTTTTTGTGTAGTTGTGAATGGGATCACTTTCTTGATTTTCTGTTGCTTCATTATTGGTGTATAAGAATGTAACTGATTTCTGTATGTTGATTTTGTACCCTGCAACTTTGCTAAACTCATGGGTCAGTTCTAGTAGGCTTCTGGTGGAGTCTGTTGGGTTTTCTATGTAGAGTATCATGTCATCTGCGAAAAGTGAAAGTTTGACTTCTTTGCCAATTCTGATGCCTTTTATTTCCTTTTGTTGTCTGATAGATGATTCTGGGTCTTCCAGCACTATGTTAAACAACAGTGGTGAGAGTGGACATCCCTGTCGTGTTCCTGATCTCAGGGGGAAAGCTGTTTTTCCCCATTGAGGATGATATTAGCAGGGGGCTTCTCATAGATGGCTTTTATGATGTTTAAGTAAGTTCCTTCTATCCCGACTTTCTCGAGGGTCTTTATTAAGAAGTGATGCTGTATTTTGTCAAATGCTTCTTCTGCATCTATCGACAGGATCATATGATTTTTATCTTTTCTTTTGTTGATGTGATGTATCACATTGATTGATTTGCGAATATTGAACCAGCTCTGTAATCCAGGAATGAATCCCACTTGATCTAGGTGGATAATACTTTTTATGTGCTGTTGCATTCGACTTGCAAGATTCTTGTTGAATATTTTTGCATCTGTATTCATCAAGGATATTGGCCTGTAGTTTTCTTTTTTTGCTGGGTCTTTTTCCGGCTTGGGAATTAAAGTGATGCTGACTTCATAGAATGAGTCTGGAGTTTTCCTTCCACTTCTATTTTTTGGAATAGCTTGAGAAGAATGGTATTAATTCTGTTTTAAATGTCTGGTAGAATTCCCCAGGGCAGCCATCTGGCCCAGCGCTCTTATTTGTTGGGAGATTTTTGAGAACTGATTCAACATCTTCACTGGTTATGGGTCTGTTCAGATTTTCTATCTCTTCCCATGTAAATTTTGGTAGTGAGTGTGTGTNTTTTCCGGCTTGGGAATTAAAGTGATGCTGACTTCATAGAATGAGTCTGGAGTTTTCCTTCCACTTCTATTTTTTGGAATAGCTTGAGAAGAATGGTATTAATTCTGTTTTAAATGTCTGGTAGAATTCCCCAGGGCAGCCATCTGGCCCAGCGCTCTTATTTGTTGGGAGATTTTTGAGAACTGATTCAACATCTTCACTGGTTATGGGTCTGTTCAGATTTTCTATCTCTTCCCATGTAAATTTTGGTAGTGAGTGTGTGTTTAGGAATTTGTCCATTTCTTCTAAGTTGTCCAGTTTGTTGGCATGTAATTTTTCATTATATTCTCTGACAATTGCTTGTGTTTCTGAGGGGTTGGTTGTAATAAATCCATTTTCATTCATGATTTTGTCTATTTGAGTGCTCTATCTTTTCTTTTTGAGAACCCTGGCTAGAGGTTTGTCATTTTTGTTTATTTTTTCAAAAAACCAACTCTTGGGGGGCACTTGGGTGGCTCAGTTGGTTAAGCGACTGACTTCAACTCAGGTCACGGTCTCATAGTTCGTGAGTTCAAGCCCCACATCGGGCTCTGTGGTGACAGCTCAGAGCCTGAACCCTGCTTCAGATTCTGTGTCTCCTTCTCTCTCTGCCTTCCCCTACTCATGCTCTGTTTCTTGTGCTCTGTCTCTCTGTCTCTTAAAAATGAATAAATGTTTAAAAAAAAAAAACAACTCTTAGTTTCATTGCTCTGTTAGACTGTTTTTTTGGTTTCTGTATTGTTTATTTCTGCCCTGATTTTTATTATTTCTCTTATCCTACTGGGTTTGGGGTGCTCTTGTTGCTCTCCTTCTAGTTCCTTTAGGTACATTGTTGGATTTTATATTTGCGCTTTTTCTAATTTCCTGAAATAGGCCTGGAGTGCAATGTACTTTCCTCTTAGGACTGCCTTTGCTGCATCCCATAGAGTTTGGATTGTTTTATTTTCTTGTTCATTTGTTTCCATATAATTTTTAATTTCTTCTCTAATTGCCTGATTGGCCCATTCGTTCTTTAGTAAGGTGTTCTTTAACCTCCATGTTTTTGGAGGTTTTCCAGACTTTTTCCTGTGATTGATTTCAAGTTTCATAGCATTGTGATCTGAAAGTGTGCATGGTATGATCTCAATTCTTTTATATTTATTTAGGGCTGCTTCATGATCCAGTATGTGTTCTCTCTTGGAGAATGTGCCATGCGCACTTGAGAAGAAAGTGAATTCCATGACCTCAGGATGTAGAGTTCTAAATACATCTGTCAAATCCATCTGGTCCAATGTGTCATTCAAGTCCATTGTTTCTTTAGTGATTTTCTGTCTAGTTGATCTATCCATTGCTGTAAGTGGAGTATTAAAGTCCTCTGCTATTAGCACACTCTTATTCATAAGATTGTTTCTGTTTGTGATTAATTGTTTTATGTATTTGGGTGCTTCCATATTTGGTGCATTGACATTTATGCTTGTTAGCTCTTCCTGATGGATACACCCTGTAATTATTATGGAATGCCCTTCTTCATCCCTTGTTACTGCTTTTACTTTAAAGTACAGTTTGTCTGATATAAGTATGGCTACTCCAGTTTTCTTTTGACTTCCAATAGCATGATAGGTATTTCTTCATCCCTTTACTTTCAATCTGAAGGTGTCCTCAGGTCTAAAATGAGTCTCTTGTAGACAGCCAATAGATGGACTTTGTTTTTTATCCATTCTGCTACCCTATGTCTTTTTATTGGGGCATTTAGTCCATTTACATTCAGTGTTTTTATTGGAAAATATGGTTTTAGAGTCATTGTATTCTTTGTAGGATTCATGCTTTTGGTGGTGTCTTTGGTACCTCGTGTTCCTTGCAACATTTCCTTCATAGAGTCCCCCTTAGGATTTCTTGTAGGGCTGGTTTAGTGGTGATGAATTCCTTCAATTTTTGTTTATTTGGGAACACTTTTATCTCTCCTTCTATTCTGAATGACAGGCTTGCTGGATAGAGGATTGTTGGCTACATATTTTTTCTGTTCATCACATTGAAGATTTCCTGCTATTCCTTCCTGGCCTGCCAAGTTTCAGTAGATAGGTCTGTAACTACTCTGATAGGTCTCCCTGTTTATGTTAGGGCCCTTTTATCCCTAGCTACTTTCAGAATTCTCTCTTAGTCCTTATGTTTTTCCAGTTCCACTCTGATATGTCAAGGTGAAGATTGATTCAAGTTATGTCTGAGGGGAGTTCTCTGTGTCTCTTGGATTTAAATGTCTGTTTTCTTCCCTATATTGGGGAAGTTCTCAGCTATAATTTGTTCAAGTATTCCTTCAGCACCTCTTCCTCTCTCTTCCTCTTCTGGAATTTCTATGATATGGATATTTTTCCATTTGATTGTATCATTCAGTTCTTGAACTCTCCTTTCATGCTCCTAGATCAGTTTATCTCTCTTTTTCTCAGTTTCCTCTTTTTCTATAATTGTGTCCTCTAATTCACCTATTCTTCCCTCTGTCTCTTCAGTCCATTCATTGGACTTCTCCATTTTATTATGTACCTCATTTATAGCATTTTTTAATTCATCACAGGTATTTTTAAGCTTCATAGTCTTTGTAGGAATAACTTCTCTGTTGCCTTCCATGCCTTTTTCAAGCACAGCGATTAATTTTATGACTATTGTTCTAAGTTCTTGTTCACTTCTGTTGCTCATATCTGTTTTGAGCAGTTCTTTAGCTGTCATTTCTTCCTGGAATTTCTTTAGGGGAGAGTTCTTCTGTTTTGTCATTTTGTTTAGCTTTCTGTCTCTGGTTAGTTTTAAAAGCTTGTTATGTGCTCTGAACCTGCGAGTACTGCCATATAACAAGGCTCATTGACTGTCCAGGGCCTATCCTTTCAGGAAGTGTTCTTGAATGGTGTCTTTTGGTCTCGTTGATACTTTGGTTATTTTATTTTCCTACTCGGTTTGGTATTTGGGACTCTCCAACACGTGTACTTTGGCTTGTTTCTTGTGGTAGCCCTGGAAAGGAAAGCAGACAGACAAACACATAGGGAACGAAGACATGCAAACGCACAGAAAAATCCAACAAAGAAGCAATTTGAAAGGGAAAAGAAAAGGAAAAAAGAAAAAGAAAAGGAAAAAGAAAGGAAAAAAGCAAATGACAAAGGACAGTCTTAAAGCATAAAACCAGAATTCCCAGCTACAAATAAAGAGCAGGGTGTATGCAGTGCTGATGGAAGAGCATATACAAAGAGAGAAATGACAGGGCGGGGAGAAAGCGAAATTGTATAATGACCAGGCAGAGAGACTAAGAGGCTTAAATCAGAGAGAGGAAGATGAGAATATGGTAGGAGGCGAGGAGAAACAAAAGATAATGTTACTCAGAGAAACTATATAGTCTGATTACTTCAGAGACAGAGGGACAAAAAGGTAGCAGTGGACGTGTAGAGTATACATCTAGAGAATGGATTAAATGTTACTTTTTAAGCAAACCAATGACCAGAGTGCCCAGTCCAGCAGTGGGGAGCGATTCACATGAGACAAGGGAAAATATATCTGAATAGAAAGAATTAATCTAGAATTAATCACGGCTGTGCATCCATGTAGTTCTTGCCCTGGGCTCCAGTGGAAAAAAAAAAAAAAAGCAAGCAGCTCTCTAGTGTGGATGGGCATGGTGTGGTGTAGGCAGGTCTTAGCCTCCACTGGGGTCCCGCTGGCCGCTCCGTGAGGTCCTGCCTTGGTGGTTGTGGGGAGAAAAATGGCAGCGCCCTAGTCTCTTCTTGAACCAAGCTTCGCAAATCACTCTTTTGGTCTGGTCTCCCTGTGCCATGGTCGTAGCTGAGGTGGGCTGTGTTGTATGTCATGTTGTATGTCCCCAAGCCCTGCCTTGTTTCCGAGGTCTTAGTCCGCGGGCTTTATTGATACAGCCCAAAATATAATCCGTCAGGCCAGGCCGCTTCCCAGCCGGGGGTCAAGCTAGGAGAGCAGCAGAGTAGTTTCTCCTGGCGCAGCCTGGGACCTGGGCACCCAGACCAAAGTCAGCACCACAGCTAGAAATAGGATCACTCTCCATCTCTCGCTGATGGTTTTCTCTTCTCCAGGGACTGTTCTATGAGCAGTTTCAGCTGCTCTTTCTATTCCCCTCGAATCTCCGTGGCTCCCTGTGAAGGGGGTTTCCTTCCCTCCCGTGTCTCCAGGTCCTGGCCCATTTTTGTCTTCCTCAGATCTCACTCATGCACCTATCAGGTTGTTTTCTTAGTGGACTCGGTCTCTTTTCCTCCCAAACTCCTGCTGTTCAGTGTCCTATGGCTTCAGGCCTTCTCTGGTTGAGAGATGGGGGTGAATGAAATGAAGGGAGCTCCCTACTTCTCCGCCATCTTGCCTCCCTCCTTTTATTTTTTTAAATAAAGTTTATTTATTTATTTTGCAAGAGAGTAAGTGGGGGAGGGGCAGGGAGAAACGCCTAAGCAGCTGACAGCACAGAGTCCAACGCAGGACTTGAACTCACAAACTGTGAGATCATGATGAGAGCCAAAACCGAGAGTCAGATGCTTAACTGACTGAGCCACCCAGGAGCCCCATTCCATGTGAACTTTAGAGGAGTGTGTGTTTTGTGGTTGTTAGGTGTGTGTTCTGTATGTGCCAACCAGGTCAATTTGGTTATTCACTTCTTCCAATCTTTTATATCCTTTCTGATTTCAGTGATAGGTAGGAAAGAGTATATCAATTAGTTTTAATTGTAATTTCTTTTATTATGATATTATATTGGTATTTAATGAAATTTCATATATTTAAAGGCCATTAGCTATTCTCTGTGAACTGATTGTTCCATATCTTTTGTAGCTTGCTTTTTACCTTTATTTGTAGAGTGCTTTATTATATTGGAATTTAAAATTTTTGTCAAGCTTTTACTTGTCGTTTTATGGCTTTTATGTTTTGCATTTCTTAAAGTTTCCCTCATAATTATAAGTACAGTTAATCTATATTTTCTTCTAATACACATAATTTATGTTTCATTTACCACTTTCAGAAATAACCAACAAAATCTCCCTACACAATTTGTTGAAAAACAATAACAATAATAACTACTATTTATTGGGTGATTATTGTATACTATGCATTGTTCTCCAGTAGTTTACATATATTGAGTCACTTAGTTCTCACAGTCACCTTTTAAGGTCACTACTTGTATCTCCATTTCACAGATAAGGAAACTGAAATACAGAATAGGTTTAGTAGTCCAAGGTTACTGTATCAGTCTGGGTCCAACTAGGAGACAAACCACACAGTAGATACAGTAGGAGAAGTTTAATACAAAGAATTATTAGACAGTGATAAGAAAGTAACTATATAAAGATGGAATGAGAACTCAAAATGTATTCTAGGGCAGAGGGAGAAATACCCAAGTAAGGGTAGCCTTGAAAGGAGATTCAGACATCATGAAAGAAGGTATGGTTGTACCCCACTGCCTGGCAGATTCATTGCTGGGTCACTCAGGCCACAGTCACTGTGAGACCAGGAACAATCCTGTGGGGCACAGGTGAGCTCAGGCTGGTGGGCAGGTACACAGGGATCGGGAAACTATGGGAATTAAACCTCTGTAGCACAGGATAAAGTTTGGGCTTTTGGCTCATGAGCAGTCGTTCCTGTTGAACACTTTTCTTTTTGTGCTTGTGTGGCTGAGAGTTATGACTTGATCTGGGTACAGTCCTTTTCTTCCTGGGACTGTCATCTATGCTCTTGTAACCTGAATCAGGAGCTGGGGAGAACATGTGGTGGCCAAATGCTGGAGAAAGCAGGATCCTGAAGGCCCTTAGCTCTGGGGAATGCTGTGTGGGCCAAACAGTGAAGAAAAACTGACACTCTCCAAGCCTGGCTAATAAGTCACCCTTTCCTGCTGCAGTGTGTCTCCGGTGCCCTCTACTGACAAAGCTACTGGTATGCCAGCTGGCAAGGGGAACGTATTTAAAGGGCCCATATCCATTTCCACAGATCAGGCAATGAAGGGAGATTTTGTAGCTGAGAAGAAATAGATTGATAGCCAGTACAGTTATAAAATAGTCTGACTCCCATTACTCTGTGTTCTTTCTATCTCTCACATAGAGTCTATCTTTTCTTACTCATTTTTTAAATGTTTTTAAAAAAATTTTAATTTGAGAGAGACAGAGAGTGAGTGGGGGAGGGGCAGAGAGAGAGGGAGACACAGAAGCTGAAGCAGGCTCCAGGCTCTGAACTGTCAGTACAGAGCCTGATGCAGGGCTTGAACCCACAGACTGTGAGATCATAACCTGAGCTAAAGTCGGACACCCAACCAACTGAGCTACCCAGGTGCCCCTATCTTTTCTTAGTCATTTGAAATATGATATCTTGCATTAAATATCCAAATGCATGTGTGTCTGTGTCTGAACTGTAGCTTTATTCTGTTCCATTGATGTATTTGTCTGTCTACTCTCTTAATTAAGAAGAGATTTTTATAAGAAATGATATCTTGTAGGGTGAATATCTCTTCATTTTTTCCCCCAAAGTGTTTCTTCCTGATGAATTTAAGAGTCAGCTTGTCATACACCATAGAAGTCCTTTTAAAGTTTTGATGCAGAATTTATAGATTTTAATTTATAACTTAATTTGACAATTATTAAAGAGTTTACAATATTGAATCAACATATACAGAGATGTAAAATTTTTTTTAATGTTATTTTTGAGAGAGAGAGAAAGAGCAGTGATGAGTCGGGTAGGGACAGAGAGATGGAGAGAGAATTCCAAGCAGGTTTCCTGCTGTCAGCACAGAGCCTGATGCTGGATTCAAACTCAAGAACCATGAGACCATGACCTGACATGAAATCAAGAGTTGGATGCTTAACTGACTGAGCCACCCAGGCACCCCTACAGAGATATATTTTAAGAGCTAGTACATGTTTTTGTTGTTTAGCTAAATAATTTTGTTTAGAGACAATATAATGACTCTAATTTTAGTTTTTATAGTCTCTTTATATCCCACTGCTGATTTTTTTTTGGTAGTAGTGGTATCCTGAGAGGCATCCATTGATTCGTGGTTAAGAGTGTGGTGTCTGGCATTAGCTTCTTCTGTTAGAATCATAGCACTGGGATCTTGGGTGGGTAACTTAACCCTCTGTGCAAATATTTCCTCAGTAATCAGGGTTCATAAGTATACTTATATGATAGAGTTGAGAGATTAATGAAATAATGTGATACATTTAAGGGTTTGGCAGTGGGCCTGGAATATATTAGATACTATTTACTGTCACTGTCTTCAGTCATCATCACATTGTCATATTTCTCATTGTTATTATGACACTGTTTTTCACACTGACACTTGCTGTCCTTACGTCCCTTCCAGATATGCATCCCTCTTCTCACTTTTCTTCACATTCTGTTTTCTCTTCTGGAAACAATCTGAACCATATTTTAGGTTACCATCTTGTACATACTTCATCTCTTTTCCCTACTTTTACCCAATTTATAGGATATTCTCTTTATTCTCTCTCTCTTGTAGGTGGATTTGAAATTTTTGGCCATTCCTCTCCCCATATTTGTACATATGTTTATGCTTTGGAGGAAATTCAATTTTTGATAGTAGATGCCACATTTTCAGTTTATTTTTTCTCTTCTATTCTGAAATCTCCTAACAAAAAACATAATTTAAGTGTATATTTCAAATTCAGTCTTTTCTAAAAATAAATAAATAAATAAAAACAAAAAAAACCAACCCAAATTCAGTCTTTTCTGCTGTAGCACATGATAAAACTGAGAATGTATGTTTTATATTCTTTTCTTGTGTCTACTCGGTATTCATATGTTTATTGATTTTATCCTTATTCATGATAATTAAGGGTTTTCATTAGCATATAGAAAAGAAGAATTTTCTAAGATATTTTAAAGTTATTTTAGTGAAACTCCACAAAACTGGGTGGGAAACTTAAAGACATTTTTCTGACTTCATTTTCTGCCAATTTTATTTTATAGGAATCAAGAACCCAGTCTCAGTTGCGAACAGACTCTTGTGTGAAGGGCAGAAGGGCAAGCTCTCGGCTGGCCGAATTCCTCCCTGGTAACAGCTTTGTTCTGCCTGACTTTCTCTGGGTCTTTGGTCTTTGGTGCATGTGGTATTTGAAGGCTATTTTTATCCACAGAAGGCTGATGCTATTGGTTACACACCAGCAGTAGCTTGCCTTTGAGAGGAAGACACACTTTGTTCTGTAATCTTGGAACGTTTTGTACATTTGATAGAGCTTCAGATGAAATAGAATATTACAGATTAAAGCAGAAAAGAGATCAGAGTTAATTTTTGGTTTTGTAGTTGATTACAGAGATGTTTTTGCTGTTACTAAGTGCACAATTGGGTCTTTTATTATAAAACTGTTAAAGTTCAGAGTCCAAATTAATTTTAATTTTGAGATGATTTTAGAATAAAAGTACTTAATTTTTCTCTTCTGGAGAAATACCCTGTGATGTTAAGATTAGTAAGATTACATCTTTTCTCCAGCATTAACATACAGTTTTCATTTAAAAAACTTTGAAGTTTGGAAGTATTTATAAATGTAGAGAGAACATGGTAAAGAGCACTCATGAACCTGTCATCTAGCTCCAATAATTAAGATTGTTTTTGCCCTTCTTCTGTCTGACTCATCTCTCTTTTTTTTTTTTCCTGTAGTATTTTATTATTTTATTTAAAATTCTTTTTAAAGTTTGTCTTTCTGGCTGTCTGTCTGTTTGTTTGTTTGTTTGTTTCTTTCTTTATTTTAAGCAGTTTCTACACCCAACATGCATGAGGCTTGAAATCATGACCCCAAGATCATATCTTCCTCTGACTGAGCCACCCAGGCACCTTTTCCTGTAGTATCTTAAAGCAAATTCTTGACATCATATTTTTTACCCTTAAATAATTTTGTAAATTCTCTGTTTGTAAAACAATCACCATCCGATTAGCATGCCTAATAATATTAACAAATAATACTTTAATGCCATTGCATACTTAATATATCTTCGGCATGCCTAGATGTATAGGTTATATTAATGTGTGTTGAAAGTTGTGACATTACTATATCACTTCATTTGATTGTTCTAATTTGAAATCATAGAAAATAAATTCACATAGTTTTGAAAAATCTTGAAACCTTTTACCCAAATATACTCTTTATACTTTCTCTCATATACTTCTCATTTGTGTTTAATTGTGATACTATAAAGGTCAATTATTAAAATGTTCAGAGAAATATAATTTTTAATATTTGTGTCTTCAACAAAACAAGGATAAGGAGAAGCAAATGTGAAAATTTGAGATTGTTTATAATATGTCTGTTTGATATCAGTAGGTTTACTTTTATAAATCTGGAAGTAGGACAAGTGTTTAAAAAAATTCTTAGACTATTCTTATAATTTGTGTTAAAAATCATGCTGTTTTTTTTTTAACTGATATGAAGTCCAGTAACCCAAAATTTACTACGTTTTCTTTAATGCATAAACAGAGTCCTACTGAATAGGACTTATTCTGGGGGGAGTAGTAGATGTAAAGAGATTATCTCTGGATTTATATTCTCCTCAATGTTGATTTAAAACGTTCTGCTTTCTTTCACCCATATTTGCTACTGTACATAAAGCATAATTAATTCTAAACCAATTAGAAGACAATGTAAGGAGGGAATAAAGCACTTGTTTTAGTTGACAAGAAAAATAGCATAAATCTTGTGACAAGTATTTTAAAGTTCATCTGCAAATCACCATAATCCCATTCCCTACACTACTTATGACATTTATCAAGCTGACTCTTAAGTTTATATGGAGGAGCAGGTGTACAACAATAGCCAAGACATTTTGAAACAGACCAAAGAGTTGGACTTATCTAAAGCTATCCTTATACTTCATAATATTATCGTAATTAAAACAGGAAACAGGTGGATATAGGTAGAGGGATATATAGAAAAAATCAGTAGGACTGAACTGGAAGTCCAGAAGCAGACCCAGTATAGAATTAAATTTAATCTATCCTAAGTGTCATCTCAAAGTATTGTGGGGAAAAAAATGAATGGTGTATTAAATAAATTGTATTGAGACAATTGGCTACCTAATGGAGAAAAGTTAGTTTACATTCCTGTCATACCATTCAAAAAAATAAATTCAAACATGAAAGTAAAAAAGCATAGAATAAAATGTTTTTAAGAAAGAATATGAGATTATGTTTATGACTATGGGGTAGCAAAGACCTTATTAAGATTAAAAATTAAACTAAAATATGGAAACCTATGACACATGAAAATGTATAGCTATTACACAGCCGAAGGTGCTATGATCTGAATTAAAAGACATTATGGCCTTTGGAACTGAGAACAATCATTTGCAGCATAGATACCAAAAAAGAAACTAGTAACCATAATGTTGAAGAACTATAAAATATTAAGACAAAGATAGCCTAAATTTTAAAAATTGGTAAGCAGTACAAATAGGCAACTTATGGAGAAGAAAATATTAATGGTATAGAAGTGCCCAGCAAGGAATTGTGAATTAAAATGACAAGATGATATTTTCATGTTATTTAAAGTAACAAAATTAACAAAGACGAATGATATCCAGTGTTGTTGAGGTTATGGAAAACCAGGTTCTTTGTTCTACTAGTGGTGGGAACATAGACTGAAAATTGGCAGGTGAGAGACATTTTGATATTATTTATTAATGTAAAAACTTGAAAATATACATGTGATGTGCTCCAGCAATTCTGTCCTGGGACAAAACACCTTCACATGTACACAGGAGGGCTCTATAGCACAAGAAGCATACAGCAACATTGCTTGTGGTGTATAAAATGTAAACAATCTAAATGTCCATCAATGGCTGAGTAAGCTGTTTTCTAATCATATTTTGAATAATCTGCGGTATTAAAAGGGAGAAACATGGGGTGCCTGGGTGGTTCAGTCAGTTAAGTGTCCGACTTTGGCTCAGGTCATGATCTCATGGTTCGTGGGTTTGAGCCCCGCGTCGGGCTCTGTGCTGACAGCTAAGTCAGAGCCTGGATTCTGTTTCAGATTCTGTATCTCCCTCTCTCTCTGACCCTCCCCTGCTCACACTGTCTTTCTCTCTCTCAGAAAATAAATAAAAAAAAACATTAAAAAAATTACAAAATAAAAGGGAGAAACATTTGTATATAGTAAAATGGATAGATCTCTATATTGTGGAGTTAAAAAATAGCTTTTACCAAATTTATACTTAAGCATTTCTTCCTTTTTGATGTTATCGTAAATTACATATATAATAAATGTTAATTTCTAATTGTTCCTTTCCAATATAGAAATATGATTGATTTATTACACTGATATTCTTCCCAGAGAATATGCTAAATTCATTTGTTATATAGTACCATTTTTATATATTTGGTAAGATTTTCTATATAGATAGTAACGTCTGAGAATAAAGATTATTTTACTTCTTCCTGGGTTCTCTAATCTAGGTTACTTTAACTAATTTCTTATTCTTTATTACAGTGGCTAGGACCTCCAATGAAACGTGGAATAGAAATGTGAGAGTGGGAGAAACAATAAAAGAACTGTGAGAGTGGGCATCTGTGCCTTGTTTGTGATCTTAGGGTGGAAGTGTCTGGTCTTTTGCCCTTAAGTGTGATGGTTGTTGTAGGTTTGTCTTAGATGTTCTTTATTATGCTGAGAAAGTTCCCTTCTTAGCATTTTAAGAGTTTTAAATAGGAATGGGTGTTATATTTCTTCAAATGCTTTTCTGCATCTATTAAGATGATCTTATAATTTTTCTTATTTGGTCAGTTAGTAGATTGGTTGATTTTCAACTGTTAAGCAACAATTGCATTCCTGGGATAAATTGCACTTGGTCATACTGTATTATCTTTTTGATATATTGTTGGACCTAATTTGCTAAGATTTTATAAAGAAATTTCATAATATATGAGGTACATTTGTCTTTTGTTTTCTTCTTTTGTCTTTGGATTGGGTTTATTTTGTTTCCTGGTATGTAGGATATATACTTTATCAAATTTGGAAAATTTTCAGCTATTATTTCTTCAGATATTTTTTCTGATTCCTCTTTTATCCTTTAGGACTCTGACGGCATGTATATTTGACATCTGTGGTCCTACAGGTCACTGATAATTTATTTACTTTTTCCATTCATTTTTCTCCTTGTATCGTGTTAAATAACTTCCATTGCTGTTTTCGAGTTCACTATTTTTCTGCAATATCTAATCACTTGTTAATCCCATCTAGTTTATTTTTCATATATATTCATATATATTTCATATATATTTTTCATATATAAAATAATGTCATATCTGACATTGTAGACATCTCCAGAAGTTTGATTAGCAGCTTTAGAAAACGTCTTCCATGTATCTACTTAACATTTTTAATCATTCCTGTAACTTCTTGAACATACGAATAGAGTTATAAAAATTGTTTGTTGTAATATCTTTGTTTACTACTTTGCTATCATCTTTGTCATTTCTGAGTTGTTTTTAGTTGAATGATTTCTCTCATTATAGGTTAGATTTCCTTGCTTATTTGCATGCTTGGTAATTTTTTTTTATTGCATTTGAGGCATTGTGAATTTTACCATATTTGGTTCTGGATATTAATATTTTAACAAATATTTTTGAGTTTTATTCTAGGATGTAGTTAAGTTATTTAAAGACAGATTCATCCTTTCAGGTCTTACTTTATACATTGTCACATGTAACTAGAGAAGCATTTAGCCTTGAGCTAATTTTACTTTGCTATTGGGGCAAAACTCTTCTAAGTACTATAACAGATGTATCTAGAATGAGGTTTCTTACTTTGACTGATGGAACAGGAGCTGTTTCTGGCCTTTGTGAACTTGGGGCTTGTTCCCTCTAAAATATTTGTGGTTCTTTTCCAGGCTTTGGGTGATTCTTATTACACATAGACTCATCTCTACTTAGCTGAAGACTAGAGAGGAGTCTGTAGAAGTCAGAGTCCTTTCCTGTGCAGCTCTCTCCTCTCTGTTATTCTGCCCTGTGAACCTTGGCTGTCGGGGGTTCTTTGATGCCCAGTTCTTTCTCTTCAACTGAGAAACTGATGGGTTTGCCTGAATTTTTCTGTGCCATGGCCTGGATACTCTCTAGGCAGTAAGCTGGGTCAGTCATAGGGTTTACCTTGTTTCTTTCCTTTCTCTCAAGGATCACTGTCCTTACGTTGCCTACTAATGTCTGAAAACTATCACTTCTTATATTTCTGATTTTATAAGAATTTCTTCAGGTAAGGGTGTAAATTTGTTCTCTGTTACTCCATCTTGTCCAGAAGCAGAAATTTCTCACACTCTTGGAAGTTCATCATACACCTGCAGTAAATGAGAAAAAGCAAAATTCCTTTAGTGTCCTAAATCAACAAAACCAAATTTATCATGTTTTTACTTTGAGTTTATTTTCATATGACCCTAATAAGTCTAGTTATTTAATTTGTGTAATAATAATACCTAATATTTATTGCATTTGCACACTATATCAGGCAGTGTTTTATGTAGTTTGCATGCATTTAATCATAAAAATTATACAGTGATTTATGAGGGTAAGACATTTTGCAGATAATGAAACTGGGTCCCACACTTGACCACTGTTAGGCTATTAGGAATTTATGGAGTCCTTCCATATCATATTAGAAACAACAGATTAGAAGAGGAGAATCGAATCCTTTTATAATAATGAAAAATAACTGTTACACTCATTTATTATTTACCCATTCACTCAGCAAATATTTATTGTTCATATTCTCTGTGCCAGGCATAAAGGTACAAAAACTATCAAAAGCAGATGGAAGACTTAGAAATCATGGTTGTCTGGTGTCATCTGACAATCACTCTATGGGGATAGCAAGTCATTACATACTGACTGTTTTTTAAGAAGTCTTTAAACAAAAAGTTCATTTCTTTGTATACCTTATTTTTTGGTTATAGCCAGCATGATATGTTGTACTGTTTAAGTAGTGGTGTTTGGTCAGATTAGTAGAGTATTTGATATCTTTTTTTTAATTTTGTTTTTTAAAAATTTATTTAAATAGTTTATTGTCAAGTTGGTTTCCATACAACACCCAGTGCTCANGAGTATTTGATATCTTTATAAACTTGGTGGGCTTAGCTTCATAAACTGTGTCACATTTACTCGTTTTTTTTTTTTTTAATTTTTAAAAATTTATTTCTGAGAGAGAGAGACAGTGTGAGCAGGGAGGGTCAGAGAGAGAGGGAGATACAGAATCTGAAGACAGGCTCCAGGCTCTGAGCTAGCTATCAGCACAGAGCCCAACGCGGGCCTTGAACCTACGAACTGTGAGGTTATGACCTGAGCTGAAGTTGGACACTTCAACCGACTGAGCCACCCAGGCGCCCCACATTTACTTGGTTCCTTATTTTATTTATAAAAGTATAGCTTGGATTTTTCTTCTTCCATTATGATAGAGTATAGCTTTGACAGGCATTATCATTTAGAACAGGGATTGGCAAGCTATGACTTATGGGCCAAATCTGGTCTGCTGCTTGCTTTGTAGATCAAGTTTTATTGGGACACAGCCATACCCATTTGTATGTATGTACAAATGCTTGTACACTGAAAAGGCCAAATTGAGTTATTGTAAAAGAGACATTCTGGCCACAAAGCCAACTTACTTACTATCCTACCCTTTACACAAAAACTTTGTTGACTCCTAAATTTTTGGAAATTATGTTTCTTTTGATGAAAAAGGGAAAGCCTGACATACATTGTTTTATGTTTAGTATAAATGAAACTGAAGGTGCTCATTAGACCCTAGCATTTTTTTTCAGAGGCAAATTTAGCTTTTGGTACATTTTTTTAAAACACTGTTTAATTTATTATATTTCATAAATTCACTCAAACGTGTACTACTTTTGTTGTATGAATCTGAAAAGACAATTTAAAAATCTAACGATAAAATGAAAGAATCTATTAATTAATCAGAAGGTATAGATTTAGTTAGAATACCATTCAAATCAGGTTAAAAAACAAAATAATAATAGTAGAAAATATTTTCTAAGACAACCAGAGAAATGTGAACATTGATAAAATATATTTTGATTCTAAAGATTGTTAATTTTTTTTGTGTCCGTTGTGTATGCTGAGGTTCTGTTTTCTAAAAAGTCATTTATAAATTAAAAAATTGAAATTAAATTAAAAAATGTTTTTAAAGAGTTGCATTCTTATTATTTAATTTGGTTGTTATGTGTTATTTCCAAATACAGCAAGTTCTCCTTTATTTACACTTTATGTGTCTATAAGTTTTAAATGATCAATAGCCACTAATTTGTCTTTCCTCAATTTTATATATTTATGATGAACAAAGAAGCAATAGGTGAAATAGATAGAAATCAGTTTTTTTAAGTCCAAAGAAATAATATCATTTTCTCCTATATCTCTCTTATCCAGAATAATATATTTTGATTATTGGGATCCCTGAGCAATCTTGAGAGCTTTCTGATTCATGAAATGACACTTTTTAGACTGATTATGGAGTCATGGTTCTCTGAAAATGGGTGGTTGCCAGCCATGAGATTGTAGTTCGCATCTTTTTTTTCTTTTTCATATGTTTGCATGTATAGGTCGATTAGGAGGAAGCTAACGGAGGATCATGCGGGAGAGGAAGGGGAAAAATAGTTGGGGAGAGGGAGGGAGGCAAACCATGAGAGACTCTTGAATGCAGTTTGCATCTTGTATTTGTTCCTGTATGTTGACTGTGTTAGCGCTTGATGTAGCACCAAGAGTGTAGGCTGGTGGAGGTTTCAATCACCCCACCCCAGGGCTGCTTCCAGTAGAGTGTTGCTGCTTTCTGTTTTACATCACCTCAAGACTTGTTTTAATATAAGTTACATTGGGTATAACACAAGGAAAATGTCGCCCCTTAAGGAATTTTGATACCCTAGCTTATTATTACTTGTTTAATATCTTGCCAGTGTTTATTTAATGCTTACTATGCTTTAGGTACTCTAGTAAATGCTTGGATATGTCAATGAAAAAACAAAGATTCCCATTCTTATGAAGCGTACAGTTTATTTGAGGAAGATAGAAGGAAATAATAGATATAATATATAAATTATAAAGTATATAGTATGTGAGAAGGTGAAAAGAAAAATGTGAAAAGAATAGAATGACAGGGATTGGAAGTCCTAGGTAGGGGAATACAGTGTGTTGGGCACAGTATTTTTTTTTAAGTTTATTTATTTTGAGAGAGACTGAGACAGTGTGAGTGGGAGAGGGGCAGAGAGAGGGGAAAAGAGAATCCCAAGCAGGCTCCATGCTGCCAGTGCAGAGCTTGATGTGGGGCTTGAACTCACAAAACTGCGAGATCATGACCTGAGCTAAAACCAATAGTCAGATGCTTAACTGACTGAGCCACCCAGGTGCCCCACACTGGGTACAGTTTAAATAAGCCTTCTCAGGGGGAGACATTTAAGCAGATAAGGGAATGTGCCATTTGGAAAATAAGGAAGAGCCTAACAGAGGGAACATTCAGGGTGAAGGCCTTGAGACTTGGAATGTCCTTGACATGTTTGTATTTTTATAGGAGGCTGGAGTAGAGTAAGCAAGAGGGCAAGGGGAGTAAGAGATGAGGTAAAGAGGGAGCAGAAAGGATCCGATCACCTGAGAGCTTGTAGATTCTCCTGAAGACTCCAGTGTTTACACTAGAGTTCTCATGAGAGGTTTTGCAGGTTTTGAGAAGAGGGATAGCATTTTTGTCTGACTTGTGTTTAATAAGGATGTCAGTGGCGGATGAGCATAGACTGGGGCAGGGAGTAAAGCAAAGTAAGTGTTAAAACATTGAGTCCATTACAACAATCCAGGTGTAGATAATGGTAGTTCAGAGAAAGGTGTTAACAGGAGAGGTGGTGACAAGTGGTCAGATTCCAGATATTTTACAAAGGTAGAGTCTATGAGATTTCCTAAACTTGACTGAGGCAAAATTTCCTTAAAAGCTTTCTCCTTGGAGAGTCATAAGACTGGGAAATTTGAATTGATAGTGTATGTAATATTCTAGAAAATGATTTTTTGACTTGTTAGTATTATGTAGCTTTTCAGAATTTTAAAATTATTTCAAAAGCACTTCTATTCCATTCTGTGTGATGATTAACTACTAGACAGTTTTTGATAGTAAGAAAAGGTCAGATATTCAGTGTTCTTGTTCATAAGATGGCATCCAAATAATCAACTTCCTATGAATATTGTAAAGTGGCTATTTTAAAAATTGCATAGCAGCCAATGGCAAATTGGTTTGATTTAAAAGCAATGACTGTTTAAGAAATGAAAAATAAAACTAAGAATATTTTGTAAAATGCCATTGATTCCAGATACTGGGATTGAACCCAAGATGACCAATGGGCATGCTAAGAATATTAGATTCAGCTCCAAATTTCTGTTCTGATCATTTAATATGCTACTTCAGCATCTCTTTTACATCTTTGCATGGAGAGAAGTCATTTCTTATATCACGTTCCTTTTCTAGAAGAAGAAAGTGCTAAAAATGCCATCAGGACAGTTTAACTCACATTCAAGTTTCTATTTCAATTATTCTTCCATTTGAACTTTATATGACAGCTTTTCTTTGTATTTTCTTTGCAGTCGTCTTCATTTCATACAAGAATAGGAGAAACTGTTTTCTACTTTCAGAATCATCTAGAATAAAAAAAATAGAAGTTTGAAGGGGTAAAGTTGTTTATTCTCTTGTTGGCTCTCTCTCCATATATTGGAAAACAGTTATTGGACTTAACCATTTAGTTTCTCACTAGAACTATTTGGACATTTCTAAGTGTCTCCTTAGATTTTGTTTTGCCAGTATATCACTGGTCTCCTTATTAACAAATGAATCTAAAGACTTCAATATGCACTACTTTGAGTTTTAGTGTTGGAATGATTAGAAGAACAGAAACAAAAACTAGGGAGCCAAAAACTAATGAGTAGGCATAAGTTCAAGGAAACCCATTACTAGCTGGCTGAGAGCTTTAAGAAGTTGGATATGGAAGGAGATGAAGTGATTGATTTTTTGTGGTAACCACTTGCTATTACTGTGTTAGGGAATGGAGTGGTTAATTATCCTGCATGCCCTTTGAAATCTTTGAAAATAAGTCTTTTACAGTTAGCTAACAGTATCCTTTCATTTACTTCATTATGTTAGAACTTGCAGTTTAGGGCTTAAAAGATTGCTTTGGGATACACCACAGTACTCACCACAGTAAAAATGATTCTGAGAGTCATATATTTTATAGGTCATTTATATATTTTCACTGCACTAAGGCTTGCAAGTGTAAGCACATCTCATTGTTTTTGGGCATCTCTAGATGTACCCACTCATTTTGGGTAGACCCAGGTGTTGTAGTAGGCAAGAATACCAAGTCTGAGGACATTCACTGAAACTTTGACTTTAACCTGATTAAATGGATCTTGTGACCATTATGAGCCAATTAATTGTAGTGTTTTCCACTGGGAAATCAACTATTTTTTACTTCTTAGGGCGAATTTTGCCTATTTTTACTTATTAGTTATTGCAAATGAAATTATGCCATTTCCAATTGTAAAATTTCTAACTTGGGGAAATTTTTAAAATAAATTTTGGGCATATAGCCATATTGTTATTTTGAGGTAAACCTAGAATTATATCTATATGCAAGACATTTTTTTCGGTTGCCTTACTATATGATTTATATTACTTTATTGATATAAGAAAAGATGATACTGAATTTTTAAAAGAATATTTTTTCTGTTGTTAGCTTTTTAGTTGGAGAAGGAGCCTACAGATGGGCAGTAGATCATGGAATACCCTCTTGCCCTCCTAACATCATGACCACAAGTGAGTAAAAATTTTTCAAAATTACAAAAATGTATTGGCATATATACATGAAAGTGTTACATTGTTTTAATCCACATAGTACTCTGATATTTAAGGAAGGAAGCTTATATGTTGAAATGTTTATAGTTAAAAGATACATGAAAGTTACTTGATTTAAGCCATTTTTTTATATTCCTGAAGTTTCCCCCATTCTCATACTTTTATAGAAGTATTGCTAAGGATCCCTTTTAGGTTACTTAATATAATTACTAGGAATAAAATCTTAATACTATCCCCTCATAGAGAGAGAAGAAAACAGAAGTCAGCATTTATCTATCCTTGAGCTGAGGAAGGCCTTCCTAGGAACCAAGTACAAGAGAAGGAAGAACAAAAGTATGACTACATAAGAGTTAAGACTGAAAAAACACTTACCATAAATGTGACAAAGTGATACATATCCTTAATCTGGGAGAAAGTATGTCAAATTTAAAACCACATAAATACAAATAATACCTCAAAAGAAAAATGATCAAAAGTCATAAATCGATAATATAACTAATAGGGAAATTCAAATTAAAATGAGTACATGTTAAATTTGTTCCCTTTTAGTTTCTGAAAGAGTTAAAAATACTCTTATTGCTCATAAGTATGTGGTGAAATGAACATAATAATGTAGGTACAAATGTAAATTGGCAGAAATTTTGGAGGACAACTAAGTAGTATAGAACAAAGCTTTAAACTTATCCTGCTTGTAGGAACTTGTCATTAGAATTAGACACAAAGATTTATGTAGTACTCCAAAAGCATTATTAAGAGTATCAAAAAATTTGAAAAAGTCTTAATGTCTAACAGAAAGGAATGTAGGTAAATTATCACATGATGAAATGTTATGTAGTAACTCGAAATTGTTATCAAGACTAATGTCCAATACTGACTAAATCTAATGACTGAAAAATGAAAAATGAGTTATAAATATTTACATGTGAATGTGTTTTATATGTCTATTTTGTTTTATTTTTTTAAGTAGGCTCCATACCCATTGTGGAACTTAGGACCCTCAGATTGAGAAGCACATATTCTGCTGACTGAACCAGCTAGGTGCCCCTGTATGTCTATTTTAAAAATGAAATCATATGGGGCACCTGGGTGGCTCAGTCAGTTAAGTTTCTCATTTTGGCTCAGGTCGTGATTTCCTGGCTCATGAGTTTGAGCCCTGTGTCGGGCTCTGTGCTGACAGCTCAGAACCTGGAGCCTACATCAGATTCTGTCTCTGTCTCTCTCCGCCTCCTCCCCCTCTCTCTTTCTCTCTCTCTCTTTGAAATATAAATAAACATTTAAAAAATTAAAAAATGAAATCATAGCTATGTATTTATGCATAAAAGATAAAGATTGAAAACACATAGTACTTGTTTTTTAATTTAAATTTTTATTTTTTATCATGCTACTCTGTGACTGTAATTTAAATAATCAAATGAGAAAATGAGGAATCATTAACTCCAAGGAAACCAAAAAAGAAATGATTACATATCGTAAAAGTATTTAATAAGGATTATATTCCAAATGAATAATCATGTAGCTGAATGTTGTAATATAATGAGGCTGGAGGAGAGAGAAATACATCCATGGTAATCAAACAGGGAGTGTTAGAGGTCTAATTCTCAAGAGTCCCACTAATTCTACCTGAAAGTCTTCCCAGTGGCATTTATTTAGAGTTCTTATGTCAGACAAACAAATCTGGTCAATTGGTAGCTCCATTCTGTGTTTCCTTGGAGATATGCCACCTGGCGCCTTCAAGTTTAGAATGGCCTGCTGAGTGATTGTCATCCCTGGTCTTTACGTAACTCACCATCATTTTGGATTCCCATTTTGTCTCTCCAATATCAAATTCTCCGATTCCTGAATCTCATTTGTTTCTCTTTCATTTTATTCCATTATTTGGTATATGCCAGATTAGAAATTGTTTTCCCTAGGTTTTGAAGAAATAGTTTCCAGTCTTTCTATTATGCATTTTGATTCCCAGTTCTTTGTGGTATATTTTTCATCTTTGGAAGGAAGCCTTAATTCCTATGTTCTTATTATCATAATGAAACATCTTGGAATGGGTCTTTTTTTATTCAGTATGCCTGGCACTCATACTGAGTACTTTTAATCTGGAAATTCATGTGCTTTATTTTGGGGGGAAATTTAAAAAATGGTTTATTAATATCTTCCCTTATCTTTCCTCTATTTTATTTTTCTAATTTCTATGAATTGGATGTTGGATCTTGTGCTCCAATCCCTTGTAATTTTTTCAAAATTGATTTTTTCTCCTTTTTGAAATCTTTTTTGTTCTATGGTCTCAGAAATGTCTTTTGTCTCCTAAACCTTCTACTTCTGATGAATTTATAATTTTGGATTTTATTGTCTTAATTACTAAAGATTCATCTGTGACTAATCCTTTTTTTTTTTTTAAAGTAAGCTCTAGGCCCAATGTGAGGCTTGAACCTGCAACTCCCAGATCAAGAGTTGCATGCTCTACCAACTAAGCCAGCCAGGTACCACAGTAACTAATACTTTCAAAATGTAGTGCACGGTTCTTATTTCATGAGCTCAATATTTTTGCTCATATCTTAGGATATTATAGTTTAAAATTTGTTATCTGCTGTTTCTGCTTCCTCTTTTTGTTTGTTTCATGTTAGCAAATTTTTCCAACTATCTAGTGACCCCTTGCTGTTTTCATATTTGTGAATATGGTACTTGAAAGCCATTTGGAAGCTTTGTGTTTGATGACAGGCCTGGTTGACCTCAAGAAGGGTGGTGTCATCAAGCTTTTTTGTTGGGGGAAATTTCCAGGTATTCTCCCAACAAAACCAGATGTATCTATGTTTTTCTTTTGGTTTAGTGAGAGGGAAGTTTTCCCAGGTCTTACAGGACTATAGCCAGTATTGTTGTGCAGAACAAAGGCAGGGGCTGGAGGTGTCACCTTTCCTTTTTCAGACTTCTATGTAGAACCCTGATGTAGAACTTTTATGTAGAGCCCTTGATGATACCTATTCCCACTTGTGCTGGATGTCCACTAATTTGGGGTCCGTATGGTTCAGTCAACCTCATAATTTTCTGCAAGCATAAGGAGGGGTTTTAGCATCTACATGTTTCTTACTGACACTTTCCACCAGTTCTCCTACTTTTAGTTCCAACCTGGCTTTCAGAAATACCGGGTGCGTTTTATTCTGAGCTCTTGTAGTGTTTCTCTGGCAGGAATTTGTTTACTTTGGAAGAGATTAGTTTGCGTTGTGATGTCTTGGCTACCAGGTGTCTGGATTCATCTTCTTCTACTCAATTAGTAACTGTTTGTCCATTTGCTTTCTGTTTTTGAAATTGTGTTGACACTGCCCTTTTTATCATCATTCCTGTGTATGTCAGTCTTTTTCTCCCTTCAGTTTCTTTTTGGTAAGGTTTTAGTAGGGTGTAGAAATGAACTCATTTATGTGTTCAGTTTGCCAGTTTTACTTCAGAGCATTTATATAAAAAGATGTTATAAAATCACAATTACTAGATATTTTGCAGGATGACAAAAAATTTTTGACTAATGTATTAGTATTCTCAAGATAAGAAAAAAAATATATTTGTCTTATGCCATAAGTTTCTTATATAACCAATCAACAAGAAATATTCTCTGAATAAATAAGGCATTTGAAAGTTATGTGGTTATATCCATACACACATGTATATATATAATATTATATATCTATTTTTACAAAAATGGTATTGACCTATGGTAAATTTAGAGGAAGAAATTATAATTATTATTTAGATTAAATTTTTTTTAATGCTGTCCTATATTAGGTACTTGTCTATTCTTCAGTAAAAATTAGCTTCTATACGTGGTAATTAATGATGTGTTTTAACCTTGACTACCTTTTGTGTTGGTGGGGAGCGGGGGGCATAACTGGTAGGTTTTTATCCCCTCTCAGTGTTCCAACGTTTTCAGAATGTATTTCTCAGTTTATTCTAAAATAATCTTTTACATAGTTTCTCACATACTTAATATTTCATTCTTTTATGTAGATGTGAATTTCTATCTGGTATTATTCCCTTCATCTAGCACAAGCATTTCTGATAATGCAGTAGGTGTTGTGATGAAAAATGCTGTCAGCTTTTATTATCTGAAAAATCCTTATTTTGCCTTTACTTTGAAAATATTATTTCTTATTGGATATAGACTCCTAAGTTGTCATTTTTTTTCATCTTTTGGCACTCTTTTTCCTTTTATTAAATTGTGGTTAAAAAATGTAACATAGGGGCGCCTGGGTGGCTTAGTCGGTTAAGCGTCCGACTTTCGCTTAGGTCATGATCTCGCGGTTCGTGGGTTCGAGCCCCGCGTCGGGCTCTGTGCTGACTGCCAGCTCAGAGCCTGGAGCCTGTTTCAGTCTGTGACTCTCTCTCTCTCTGACCCTCCCCTGCTCACGCTGTCTCTCTCTCTCTCTCTCCTAGAAATAAATAAAAAATATTAAAAAAAAATGTAACATAAAATTTACTGTATTAACAGAGTTTAAGTGTGTAATTTAGTGGTACCAAATATATTACGTCTTATATAGCCACTCTGTATTTCCATAGCTTTTTTTTATCATCCCAAACAGAAACCCTGTATCTGCTAAACAAAAAATATCCATTCCCTGCTCTCTCCAGGCCCAGATAACCTACAGTCTGCGAAGTCATTCTCTATGACTTTGCCTGTCTGGCTGACTCCTGTAAGTGTGAATCATACAGTGTTTGTCTTTTTTGTGTCTGTCTTATTTCACTTACTATAACATTTTCAAGGTTCTTCCATGTTTGCAGCATGAATCAGAATATTGTTCTTTTTCTCTGCTTTTAAGAATTTTTTAAAAAAGTTTTTTGTCTTTGATTTTCAAAAGTTTAACCATGATATACCTAGGTGTGGTTTCTTTGTGCCTGGTTTTTACTGTGCCTGCTGAGTTTTTGGTTAATGATTTTAATCAAATTAGGGAACCTTTGGGACAATATTTATTTAGATTTTTTTTTTCTGGTCTATAGTCTTCTTCATTTGTTTCTGGGACTTCATTTCTACTTACATGAAAAGAGTTGATACTGTCACATATTATTGAAGCTCTCATTTTTTAGCTGGTTTTTTTTTTTTTCTTTCCCTTTGTGCTTTCTTTACTAGTCAGGATTCTCTACCGAAACAGAAGCAATAGGAGATCGATTGATATATCAGATTTATTATTGGCTTTTATAGTTAACACAATTATAGAGGCTGACAAGTCCCAAGATCTTCAGGGTCAGTCAGCAAGCTGGAGACCCAGGAGAACCAGTGGTGTAGTTACAATCCATGTCCAAAGGCCTACGAACCACGAGAACTAGCTGTGCACTTCCATTCTGAATCCTGGCAGGCTCGAGACCAAGGAAGAGCCAATGTTTTAGTTCAAGTGTAGAGGCAGGAAAGTGTTGCAGTTTGAAGGCAGTCAGGCAAAAAGGATTCTCTTTTATTTAGGAGAGAGTTTGCCTTTTAGTTTTAAAAAGGCTTTTTGACTGATTGGAATAAGGTCCACCTATATTAGGGAGGGCAATCTGCTTTACTCAGTCTGCCAGTTTAAATGTTAATCTCATCCTCATCAAACACATCCTCAGATACACTCAGAACACTGTTTGACCAAATATCTGCATACTCTGTGGCCCAGGAAGGTAGACACATAAAATTAACTCTTATGCTTCATTTGTATGATTTCTGTTGAATTGTCTTCAAGTTCACCAGTCTTTCTTCTGCAGTGTCCAATTTGATATAAATCTTATATAGTGATTTTTTTTTGCAGTGTAAAATACTGTTGTTTTCAGTTCTAAAGTTTCCATTTTTATAAGACTTCTATATTTCTCTTGAAATTCCCTTTATCTTCACTTATTATACCCATTGTTAACATGTTTATTGTTATTTTATTTATTTATTTTTAAAAATGTTTATTTTTTTGAGAGAGCGAGCAAGCAGGTGCGTGAATGCACGTGAGCACGAGTGGAGGAGGAGCAGAGAGAAAGGGAGAGAGAGAATCCCAAGCAGGCTCCACACTGTCACAGCAGAGCCCAGTGTAGAACTCAAACCTATGAACCATGAGATGGTGGTCTGAGCCAAAATCAAGCCAGATGCTTAACTGACTGAGCCACCCAAGTGCCCCTGTTTATCGCTATTTTAAAATCATGGATTGCTAATTCTGAAATATTGGTCACTGATAGGTCAATTTCTATCAGTAGGTTTTTTTTCCCCTCTTGACTTATCACTTTTTTTGTTTAGTTGTGTGTCTCATTTTTTTTTTATTGCAACTTGGGCATTATAATGATATGTTGTAGAGACTGATTACATTATCTTCCTTTGAATGATGTTGGGTTTTGTTTTAGCAGTAAAATCATGTATAGATTACCTTGATTTTGTTACAGTCTGGTTTTAGGCTTTGTGAAAGTGAGTCTATTTCAGTTTTGTTCTTAACTCTAGATTTCAAAAATATATTTTGCTGATTGATGAAAAACATAAGTATATTATTATATCACTTCTTGTGGTCTTTCTTCCTAAGATATGGGCTTTCTAGGGTTTTACTCAAAAGTCTCAAGCTTTAAACTTTGTCCTACAGCGAGTCTTTGTCAAAATCTCTCAGCTTTTCATCTGTTGTTTTCCTCACTAAGCTCTATGGAATCTTGCATCTTATAATAAACAGTTAAGGGATCATTCAAGAATTTGAAGGGATGTTTACGTGAATTTGGGGGCTTCCCTTTCTCTGTGTGTGTGGCTTTCTTCTTTCCAGGATTCCTCCCTCAATTTCCAGCTGCTTCAATAGTGCCAAACACCGTCAACTCCACCTGGCAAGAATGTAGTTTTCTCTTTGAGATCTATTTGCTGTGCCTCTGTAGTTTCGACTGTAGTACCTTGTAGGGAAAGCTGCATGAATGCGGATGTCGCCCAGTGTGTTTCTTTTCTTTCAGTGGTTGAATCCTCTCTTGTTTCTGCTAGGTTTTGGTCACTATCCTTCAAATAGCTTTTTTTTTTTTTTAATTAAAAAAATTCTGACCAGAGGTTATAATTGTTATTGGTCTGTGGGTTAATCTCATATAAGTGACTCCATTACCAGGAGCTGGAACCTATGCTTTGTAAATGTGTACTATTAACAGATATAATATAAATAACAAATGTAACATAAATTAACAGATAAAACATTTCACATTGTAAAAGGGAGTTGGTTACTTAAACTTTATATTTGTTACTTTTTAATTGCACCTTTTTAAATGATTCCATTAAAAATTTTTTTTTTAACATTTATTCATTTTGAGAGAGAGAGAGAGAGCATGAGGTGGGGAGGGACAGTGAGGGTGGGAGACACAGAATCAGAAGCAGGCTCCTGGCTCTGAGCTGTCGCTACAGAGCCTGATGCCAGGCTTGAACTCACGGACCACAGGGTCATGACCTGAGCTGAAATCAGACACCCAACCGACTGAGCCACCCAGGCCCCCCTATGATACCTTTTTTTAAAAAAAGAAGTATGTTGCCTTTTTAAAAAAAAAAAATTAGAGCATTCTACATAAATTTTTAAAAATTCTACATAATTTTTTAAAAATTAGAGCATTCTACCTTCCCCATTCCCAGTCCCAGCCTCTCTTTTCCACTCCCACAGACACATTTACTAGTTGATTTGCTTCTTTCTGTGTCAACAGAAATACTGAAATATATAGTATTATTCTTTTTGTTTCTTTAAGATAAATACTCTATAGTATTTTTAGTATGTTTTTAGAGAAGCAATATCATATGATACTTATGTTTTTTATCAGTCAGCCAAATATATTTTGAAATCTATCCATGTTGATATATATAGATCAATTAATTTTTAAACTGCATAGCATTTACCATACTTTTTTAGCTGTTTCCTTATTGACAGACATTCAGGTTGTTGCTAGGTTTTGCCATTAATGTTGATGATTTCACAAACATTCTTGTACGTGTGTGTTTTATTTATCTAGTTGGAAGTAGATTTGCTGACTCAGAATGTACATTTACCATTATGCTGGCTATTGCCAGATTCCTTGCCTATGAGCTTTTACTCTTTGTCTACTTTTGAGAAGTCTGTCTTTGTAAAGTTGCTGCCATTATTGATCACAAAGTAGCTCAGAGCATAGGCTTTAGAGACATATATCTTTGTGTGACCACGGGCAAGTTACCTCCAAGAAACGTTTCTCATGGAGAGGCTGTGTTTACTTGAGATAATGTACAAAGAATTCCTAGTCCAATTTCTGGCACACAGAAACATTCAAATGTTAACTATTAATATCACTGTTACTATTATTAATATGTTGGATATGAAAATGATCCTGGTGATGGAATTTCTTCAGAATTTAATCAGTCTAGCTCTTCAGAGCTGACTTGTGATTTTGGTGATTGATTCTATCTAGAGTTAGGTGTAACCATTAGAGCAGTGTTTTTCAACTTTGACTGCACATTAGAATCCCTGGAGAGCTTTGAAAAAGTCTGAAGCCCTGGCTGCACCCAAAACCAGCTATTCTGGATCTGGCACCCATGCACCTGACATTTTAAAAGTTTTACAATTTTTCAATTTCAATGTACATTCAATTTTAACAGTGTCTGAGATAAAGCTTCTCTATGTGTTTATTTATTTATTAAAAATTTATTCATTTTTGAGAGAGAGACAGAGACAGAGACAGAGTGCCAGCAGGAGAGGGGCAGAGAGAGATGGAGACCCAGAATCTGAAGCAGGCTCCAGGCTCTGAGCTGCCAGCACAGAGCCTGATGCAGAGCTCGAATTCACGAACTGTGAGATCATGACCCGAGCCTGAGTCAGATTTTTAACCCACTGAGCCACCCAGGTACCCCAAGCTTCTATATGTTTTTGAGGTTCTTCCAGAAGATTCATTAAAGTTGAAATTGAAAGTGGTTTTGTTGTCTCTTGGTAAAGACCAGCCTTAAATGGTTTGTGCTACAAAGTTGCTACCATCTATTCCTTAATTTTTAGCTGTTTTATGCTTTTATTGCACCTGAGGTACATGTTTAAATTAAGTAAAGAGTAGATTGGAGACATTATTCTGTCCTATCAATTTATGGCATGATTCTGCCATAGGAATCCTTTTTTTCCCTATTGGCTGTGTTGTGTTCTTAGAGTTTTTCTGCCTTTGAGTAGGATACTTTGAAAGACAACATGATTGATAAAACATTTTATGTACTAATTTTAGAGTTTTATTATAACTGGTATGTGATATATTAGTATTTCACTCTTTAATATGACCAGTTATGCAGTTTTACATTTTTTATTTTTAAGTAATTATAAATTCACATGCAGTTGTAGGAGTTAAAATAGAGAGATCCCCATACCTTTTGCTTAGTTTCCTCTAATGGTAATAATCTTGTGAAACTACAGTGCAGTATCACGTTTGGGATTTTGATGTTGATTTAGTCAAGATAGAGAACACTTCCATGTTTACAAGAGTTTCTCAGGTTGCCTTTTTTATAGTCAAACCTACTCACCTCCATGCCTTCCTTAACCTTTGGCAGCCACTAATCTATTCTCCATTAGTATAATTTTGCTATTTCAAGAATGTTATAAAGTGATGTCATACAGTATGTAACCTTTTGAGAACTGGCTTTTTAATAATTCAGAATAATTCTTTGGAGATTCATCCAGGTGGTTGTATTTTTTAATAGCTTGCTTCATTTTATTGCTAAGTAGTCCATGATATGGATATACCACTGTTTAATCATTTACCCATTGAAAGACATCAGGATTATGTCCAGTTTGGGGCTGTTATAATTAATGCTGCTATAAACATTTGTGTACATTTTTTTCTATAATTCTTTTTGAATATTTTGGCAAAATACACATAACATTAAATTTGTCATCTTAAACATTTTTTAATAGTACAGTTAAGTGGCTTTTAGTATACATTTTTGTGCACTACCATCCTTCTATAGAACTCTTTTTATCTTGCCAGACTGAAAACTGTACTCATTAAACAGTAATTCTCTATTCCCCTCCACTTAGCTTCTAGCAAACATCTGATTTCTATCTTTATGAATTTGACTACTGTAGGTACCTCATATAGTGGAACCGTACATTATTTGTCCTTTTATGACTGGCTTATTTCATTTAACATGATGTCCTCAAAGTTCATCCATGTTGTAGCACCTGCCAATTTCTTTTTAGGGTCAAAAAATATTCCATATATGTGGAATACATACATGTATGTGGAATTTGTGTGTACATCATGTGCATATACACACACATACATACATATATATGGAATTCCATATATGTATATGTATATGCACATGATATACACACAAACATCACAGTTTGTTTATCCATTTACCTGTTGATGGATACTTGGGTTTCTGCCAACCTTTGGACACTGTTTATTTTGCTGGTATGAACACAAGTGTACAAATATCTGTTAGAATTCCTGCTTTCAATACTTTTGAGTACTAAGAAGTGCAATTGCTAGATTTTATGGTAATCCTTTTTTCAGTTTTTGGAAGGATCACTATACTTTTTTCCATAGTGGCTATGCCATTTTAAATTTCCACTAATAGTGCACAAGGGTTCCAGTTTCTCCACATCCTCACCAACATTTGCTACCTATTTATTTTCTTTAAATAATAATTATTCTAATGGGTGTGAGGTGGTATCTCATTGTGATATTTTATTTTATATTCCTTAATGGTTATGATGTTCAGTATTTTTCATGTGCTTATGGGCCATTTATATATCTCCTTAAATGTCTCCCAAAAGGGGAAAAAGAGATAAGTAGAAGGTGGAGAAAAAAGATGAGTCTTTTACATTCCTTGGAAGTCAATTCAGCTGGAGGGGGAGGTCACTGTACCGTAGCTGCCTGCTTCTGCTTCTGCACCTTGTGACCAGTACCAGCAAGAAGACACCAGGAGCACAGATTCCAGGATTCGAAGGGCAGGGTTTTTATTGTCCAACCTGGCTCTCAAGCCGTGTGCCATCTGTTCTCAATACGTGCATGGTTGTGTGCCAAAGGGATGGGGATGGGGAATGGGTAGATTTCTGTAAGAGCTGAAATTGGCCCCGACCAAACACAATTTACTTCAAGCCTTCCTTTGAACCTTACCACCTTAAATTGACTCCAAAGGTCCATAACACTTGCGTTAGATTTTAGCAGGCCAACTATTGTGTAGGTAGGGAGATAGATTCCTGGCACTTCCTACTGGGCCGTCTTCTTTCAAACTCCATTTTATTAATTTTGTATTATATCATTCTGATTTAAGGATATTAATCCTGTCTCAATAGCTATTTGCATATACTTTAGAAGTTTAAATATGTTATTTATTATTACTTTTGCACATGATATCTTTTGCCATATAGACATTTTAAATTTTATGTGATTATATCAGTCAACCATTGTTTTAACAGATTCTGGCTTTGATAATATTTTATAGGAAATCTTCTACTTTAAAATTAAAACTATTAAACTAAAAAAAAATCAAATCTCTCAAAAAACTTATTTTTGCCTATATTGCTGTTTAATGGTTTAACTTTTTTGGGCATTTAAAAAATATGTGTTTAAATTATTAATATTTTAAGATTTCATTTTTATGTGTAGTGAGGTAGGAATCTAATTTTCCCCCCCAAACAGCTTATTGAATAACATATTCATTTCCTACTGGCATGAAATACCATTGTTTTTCTCAAATAGAATATATATGAATTTGTTTCTGGATTTGATAGGTAGCTCCATTAACTTTTTTTTTTTAGCTCATTTCTGTGTCATTACTAGAGTATTGTTTTCAGACTTCATGAATGGTTTATTATTGGATATTTTGTAATTTTGGTTGGTTCTACAAATCTTTCTCCATTTTGCTTTTAAAACCTATTTATTGTAAACTATTGTAGATATACCTTTTGTAGGTAGACAGTTATGTTGGAGTTATAACAAACTTACAAGTTTTCTTCTACATATATTCTGTGTCATTTGGCTTTCTCTAAATACATGCACTATAGCAGAATTACTGGATCATAGTGTCTGCCTATCTTTATCTTTACCAGATGATGCCAAAGTATTTTTCAAATAGTTGTTGCCAGTGAATATAATTGTATTTCATATATGTGTATTTGTATATATGTTCATATGTGTATATATGCATATACACATATATTTATATAGCTGCCTTACTAAACTCTATTAATCCTTATGATTTATCTATAGATTCTTGATTCCTGAATTCATAATCATGTCATTTGTGAATGATAGTTTTGTTTCTTTCTTTTGAATCTTTATACTTTTTTCCTTACCATTTGTAGTGACACAGGATCATTAGTATAGTTTAATGAAAGTGATGATATTGGACATACTTAAGTATAATACATTTGATTGAAAATTTAGTGATAGGTCATATTTAGGGAGTTTTATTTTGCAACATTTAAAAAATTGTAATTGAGTTTAGTATTTATTTTTGTTTATTAAGAGGACATTAATTTTTAGTCTAATGAATTATGTTGGTTTTTTAAAATGTTCAACTCCCTATTTCTTATATTTGTTACATACTATATTATGAAAGAACTTAATTTTTTTTCTTTTACTGTAGTTGCATATATTTGCTTGCATGTGTTAGCAGCCCCATAAAAGAGTTTGGCTAGTTGACTTAAAATTTTTTTTAATGTTCATTTATTTTTGAGAGAGAGAGAAAGACAGTGATTATGGGAGAGGCAGAGAGAGAGAGAGGGAGACACAGAATGCAAAGCAGGCTCCAGGCTCTGAGCTATCAGCAGAGAGCTGGATGGGGGGTTCTAAATCACAAACTGTGAGATCATGACCTGAGCCAAAGTTGGATGCTTAACCAACTGAGCCACCCACTTGACCTTTATATTGACCTAGTTGAGCTACCCACAGAGTTGACCTTTTTATTTTAACGAAATGGCACTCTGTATCTAGTAATGCTTACTGCCTTGAAATCTACTTATTTGATATAAAAATAAAGTAACTGTAGTAGCTTCCTTTGGTTAGTGTTAGTGTGCATATCTTTTTCTATCTTTTTGTTTTTAATTTTTCTGTGTATTCTTATGTTTAAGATAATGCCTTCTCCTGGAAGCAACACATATATGTTAAACATTTTTTGTGTGTGTGATCTTTGTACTTTAATTGGTGCATTTAGTCCAATTACATTTAACTTAATTACTCATATATTAGATTTGAATCTACTCTTTAGTCTTTGCTTCTTATTTGTCCCTCTTGGTCTGTGTCTCCTTCTATATCTCATTTCTTGCCTTTAGTATTATTTTCCATCATTATCTTTTCTTTTTCATTAATATGTTTCTGTTACCTTCTTTTACCATTCTCTTTGAATTAACTTAGAGATTTCAACATACATACTTGACTTAGGAAAGTCTGTTAGAAAATGGTACTTTTTACTACTTCTCAGACAATGCAAGAACCCTAGAATACTCGAATGAACAACATTTAATGCTTTCCCAATGTTTGTGTTTATATTTTAAACTCAGTATGCATTTAAAACAGTGGGAGACATTATTGTTTTATAACAGTTTTCATTTAGATTTGCCTATTTGCTTTTTCCTTTGCACTTAATCCCCTCTACCTTTTTTTGGTCTTTCATCTTTCACTTTGTATTATTTTCTCAGTTTCTGAAGAGCACCCTTTAGTATTTTGATTACTACAGGTCTTGATGGTAATGAATTTGCTCATTCTTGTTTATCTGAAGCTATTTTTATTTCACTTTAATTTTTGAAGGATATTTTCACTGAATATAGTGTTCCAAATCAGCAGATATTTCTTTTTAGCACATTGCAGGTAATTAGTCCACTGTCTCAAGTCTTCCATTTTTGTTGTTGAGAGGCTGCTGTCATTTTAACTTCTGCTTATTTGAAGGTAACCTGTTATCCCTCTTGCTGTTTTTAGATTTTTCTTTTCTTTCTTTTTAAAAATTTTTTCAATGTGTATTTATTTTTGAGACAGAGAGTGAGAGAGACAGAGCACAAGGGGGAAGGAACAGAGAGAGAGGGAGACATAATCCGAAGCAAGCTCCAGGCTCTGAGCCTGTGTGCTCATGGTGGCAAATGCTCATAGTGCCATAATAATAGCATTAGGCCTCAGTTTACCCCCAGAATTTAGCTTTTTATAAGGTTTTAAAAATGTTTTTAAGGTGATGTGTTTTCATATTTTATCCAACATTTTTAGTAAACTAAGTAGAGAATTACTCTGAATAATTTAAATCTGTCATTACCAGAAAACTTTGATAATCTCTTCAGCATTATATTCTAGTTCATAATTACTATATTTAAAAAAATATTTTATTTTTAATCAGTCTCTACACCCAATGTGGGGCTTGGCCTTAAAACCTTGAGATAAAGAGTTGCATTCTATAACAACTGAGCCAGTCAGGCACCCCCATAATAATTTCTCTTTTATCAGCTGAATCTAACTGGCTGTTGAAATCTATCTGTTAAGTTTAAAATTTTTTACTTTTTGTTTTTAGAAGCTCTATTTGTTCTTCTTTAAGTCTGCCTGGTCAGTGTATCATTTTTTTTTTTTTTTTTTTTGTCCTCTGTATTTTCAACATCTTCTTTAAAATTTCTGTGAGCTTAAACATGTTTTATATTCTGTATCTCCTTATTCCATTGTCTGAGGCTTTGTAGGTTAAATTATGCTTTTGTATATTTGGCTCACTTAAAAAAATATTATTTTTTTATTTTAGAGAGAGAGAGCATTTGAGGGGGGATGAGGGTCAGAGGGGAGTGAGAGAATCCTAAGTAGGCTCCATGCTGAATGTGGAGCCCAACGTGGTGCTCCATCCCATGACCTTGGGATTGTGACCTGAGCTGAAATCAAGAGTTGGACACTCAACTGACCGAGCCACCCTTATTTGGCTGACTTTTATTATTTTATTTTTGGTGGTTCATTTCTCATATATTTTGTGAAAAATAATTTTTTTTTTAAAACTAAGGGCTCATGTTAATTGGAACCTGGGAATTTTCTTAGGTCTGGTAAGTTAAGGTGTGTTTTTCCAGAGACTGTGCATTGGTGTTTGATGAGTTTTTGAAGCACTGCAACATCAAGATCGTGTGTGCGTGCGTGTGTGTTTTCAGACTACACAGATAATATGAATTCTCCTCTAAACTTGTCAGTGTATTGTTTGGTCATGAATTTTCTAGTGAGACTTTTCCCCCTTTACATACGTAGCCACAGCTGAGACTTGCAAGTTTCCTGTTTCTTTGTGTATAATGGCCTTTTCTCATTTTCCCTTTCACTGTGCATATTACTCTTTGAGATTCCTTACTTTTTTTTTTGGTCAGAAATCCTGAGATGTTTTCTCATGCTGCATTGTCCCCAGATTTCATCTCGTCATTTATGCACAGAGACCTTCAAAACCAAAGTTGGTAGTAGCATGCATTAGCTGATACCACTGGGTACCATCTACCTTCAGGACTCTTCTTGTCTTTCTGTATTTGACCTTTTTCGTAAGGGTTTAACCACTTTCTAAGGTTATTTCTTTTATTCTCCTACCATTTCAGTGTACATTGGAAAACATTTAAAACACTTTATTCACCATTCTTAAGGATTTTATTCTGAGAAGGCTCTTCAGGATATCTCATTACCCCATTGCCCTAATGTTTCTGAAATGTTATTTTTAATGTTTCTTTTATAGGATTCAGTTTAGCTGCATTTAAAAGAAACAAGAGGAAACTAGAGCTGGCAGAAAGGGTGGAAACAGATTTCATTCAACTAAAGAAAAGAAGACAATCAAGTGAAAAGGTCAGGAGCTCTTTGAAACATTAATCATTAATGTATCATAATGGTATCTATAATCTGCATTTAGACATATAAGCTTTAGAATAGTACTTTTCAGTAGAAATACAATACATGCCACATATATACTTTTTTTTTTAAAGTTTTTTTTTTTAATAAATATTTTTATTTATTTCTAGGAGAGAGNAGTGAAAAAATTAGTAAGCTGTTGAACTTTCTTTTTTCTTCTTCAAAACCAGTGCATATTTTATATGGACAGCACATCTCAATTATGACACTAAGTTTTGAAATATTTGGTTTGTATTTATATTTCATAACATTAACAGTTGAAAAAGTAGGTTTACATAACAGTTATTCCAAACATACTAAAACTTTACAATAGTTGAATTGAATATATTTTAAAATTAAAATTAAATAACATTTAATAAAATTAAAAATTCAGTTTCCCATATGCCCTTGTCACATTTTAAGTGCTCAGTAGCTCCATGTGGCCATGACCACTGTTTTAGTTCTTGCAGCTCTAAATAGTGATTCTTAACGTGGCTGTTTAGTGGGTAGAGTGTCTTTTAAGGAAATACATATATTGGATTCATGTAGATTTCTTACATTCTAATTACATGTTTCTTTTTTTTATTCTTTTACATTCTTTTTTTGCATTTGATGCGTTAGTGTGCCATCATGAGTCCATGTGTTGCATTTCTTAGGTGTTTTGAGAAGTAGGAAGCCATTGAAACCACAACATTCTTGCTCATCCTGTGGCTTGGGGGTCTGTTAACACACAAGTCATGTTGGCTGTCTCACATCACAGTCATTGGGTGTACTTTGACATCTCATTAATGTTCTTTATTGATTATTCCTTCAATATTTGCTCAGATACTGGTTTATGCTTTCTGTCATTGTTTTACATTATTTACTCTATATAAAAGCATAATAAATTATCTTTCATAGTGATATATATTTTCCCAGCATGTAGCCACAAGGAACCAAACATTTTGACCCAACTCTTTTCATATTTCTGCCAGAGAAGAGTAGGAGATTAAGAAGTGAATGAATAAATTAGTAAGTCAATCTTGGTGAAAAGGGATAGTAGTGTGTTTCCATTTCTTGGGTTATCTGAGTGAGCAAACTTAAGACTTTAAAACCTTTGACCTTTTAAAACATTTTGATAAAATGTTCACACAGTGAGCAATTTAATCAGTTTTATAAATGTGCATACTCATGTAACCCATACACCTGTCAAGATGTAGAACATATCTAGTTCTTTTGTACTTCCTTTTGGCCATTCTCTACCTTGTACAGGCAACCACTGCTATGATTTTTCTCACCATAGATGTTTTGTATTGTTCTTGAACTATATATAATTGGAATCATACAAAAGGCACTCTTTTTTGTTTGGTTGCTTTCACAAAGTGTTTTTGAGACACTTATCACTGGCTCATTTTTTAATTTACTAATTAATATTCTGTAGTATGAATGTACTGTAATTTGTTTCTCCATTTTCCTGTTGATGAGCATTTGGTTTCCAGATTTTAGCTGTTCTGAATGAAGCTGCTCTAAACATTCTTATGCAGATTTGTTTTCCTTTTTTTGGACATCAGTGTAGGATTTTTATGCAGACAAGTATCAGTTGAGAATATATTTAGCTGGTTTTATTCAGAAGATTTTTTTTTTTTTGTTCTTCAGAAAATATTTATTAAGTGGTTACTCTTGGTACTGAGCTGCATAGTAAGAAAAACAATGGTAACCAAGGTGGAGGAAATTCATGATATAATGAAACTATATTTTAGTGGATAGAAACAGAAACATCTAAGCATACAGTTAGGTAAGATAGTTACTATGTTTGGTAACTGTTATGAAGGGAACCCCTCCTCCTGTCAAAAAGATGTGATACAGAATAACTTGGATGTGAGAGACATACGAGTCTCAAAGGAAGACTCCTTTAGTTAGAGTGATCAACAGAGACATGTCTGAAGATATAACATTTGAAAAATCAGAAGTCAGTTTTATGAAGAGTTAGTAGAACTCATTCGAGGCAGAATGAACTGCATGTGCAAGGGTCCTGGTGGGGAGTTAGCATTATGGAGGAATGGAGATGAAGGTCATTGTGCCTAAAGCAGAGTGCAAGAGGAGAATGGTATGAAACAAAGCTGGGGAGGTAGCTAGGTACTGGCTCCCCTAGGATCTGCCTGATCATGGCAGGGACTTACAGTTTTATTTCGTGAATAATGAGTAAACATTGAAGAGTTAAAAGCAGAGAAGCCATGCTGTCTCACTCACATTTTACAAGGTTTTCTTATAAGATAATAGAATAGAAGTGAAGAGACTAGGAAGTTATTATAATTGGGAGATGTTGACAATGTAGACTGTGGGTGATAGGGATTAAATTGGACAGAAGTGAGTATGTCAGGGATATATTTTGAGAGTTCCAAGAAAGACAGGCATTATTGCTGTCTTAGATGTTGCTAAGGAATAGAGAGGAATTGAAAGTTTTAGTTTGAGCAATTTTGCCATTTACTGAGCTGAGGAGGGCTGGAGAAGGATGATAGAGATGGGAAATTGAAATTTGGCCCATATCCCCTTAATGGACTCAAATTAACCTGTACTTTCCATTTTCACCATAAAACGTATTTCCTGATTCCAACAGCACCCTAAATGCCCTACCTAAGGCATTAGCTTAAAACACCCTAAATACCGCCTTTCAGCATACCATGCTCCTCTGCTGGTTTAAGTTGAATTATATGTCACCAGGAGCCTTATTATGCTTGTTTTTATCATAGTAATTACATAATGCATCAAGTCTCCTGTAAACTGATGAATGCTGAGTTTAAAAAGAGAGTTGTAGGTTTGAAAACTAATATTGCTCTTTGAGAACTAACTTGAAAAAATAGAGTTGGTTTATAAAAAATTGCTCTAGAATTAAGTATGGGCAACACAGCTGTAAAAGATTGAGAAAAATCATAAAAATCTTAAAAGCATTCTGCATTCAGAGTACATTGCTAGTGTCTTTATGTTCTTGTTCTATTTTAGATAAAATGAAACTTGAAATCATAGGACAATTCAGTGTATTATAGTTTATGTAAGAAAGATGATATGGAACATTTAGCTGTGGGACTGCATTCAAAGAAAAGGATTTGGTTTTATATAAAAAATTTTAATGAATGAACCTTTGTGTTTTAAATAAAAAGAAAATGTTTAAGTTATGCATACTTTGGCTTTAAATTATCCAGAGAATATTCAACTTTTGAAAACTTTAACCAATCACTCATCATACTGGTTAGGTAGATTTTCAATAGAAATCTTGATATAGTAGAAGGAAAGATTAACTGTGGAGTTGGGTTATATGTGTCTGAAGCTTGTGGACAGATCAGGAGAGAGATTCCCTCTTGGAAATTATTGGTTCAAAAGGAATATAAATACATGTGACTAGATAAGCTCACTAAGAGGTTAGAGAAGATAGAGGTCTGAAAATTGAATCCTGGACCAGTTCAACATCTGCAAGCTGGGAAGAGGAAAACCAAGTAAAGGAGAAAGAAGATACAGGAGGAGAGACAGGTGTATCACTAGGAGAATGTCTAGTTAGCCAAGAGAGGAGCAGTTCAAAGTCCGTTATCACCTGGGTCAAGCGCTGCTGAGAAAAGAGCTAATGGGGATGGAGGACTGGCCCTTGAAGGCTTTGGGCCTCGATAAGGACAGTTTCTGTGACTTATAGGTTCTGGACCACTGTGGCATGGATTGATCAGGGAGAAGGGTGCTTTTGAGAAATTTTACCATGGAGTAGTAAGAGAGAGGTATGAGGTCAAGAGACTGTACCATTTTCAGTTATGGTCTATGAATTCAATGGGTAATTTAATGTACAAAGCCTCAAATTTCTTACCTTTAAATGAAAATAGTGACATTCTCCCCCAGCAGTGCTCTCTGTTCTGAGGAAGAAAAGTGATAATCGATGTTCAAATGCTTTGTGGCTATCATTGACTTAGATACAGTAGTGTTTGCCTTTGTGGCCTTCATTTTTAAAGTCATTTAGCCAAGAAAGGAAGGAAGGAAGGAAGGAAGGAAGGAAGGAAGGAAGGAAGGAAGAGAGAGAAAGGAAGGAAAAGGAAAAGGAAGGAAAGAGAGAGAGAGAGAGAGAAGAAGAAAGGAAGGAGGGAGGGAAGGAAAGAGGGACCACTATTTGTTGTAGCTATTTAATATAACCTGTGAGTAGGGTTATGTACATATAATAAAAAGAGAGTGCTTGGGTAATTTTCCTAATGATATTTTTTGTTACTCAGTGTTGAAGGAAATAAATATTATCTTGAAGAGTATATGGTAGAAAAAGTCAATATTTTAATTCAGAAAATAGACATTTTTGTTGCATTGATATTTCTTGTTTTTCTTTAAAAATGTAATTGATTGTACAGATATTACCACAATACCAATAGAAATAAAAAGTAAAGCAAGAAAAATATTTAATAGCTTCCTATTTCACTAAATTGTAGTGTTTTTATTTTCCTCAATCTTTGATCATTTACATTTTCATTTGACTTAGTTTAAGACAAGAATGGTTAATCTATGGAATGTTTTTGGCGGCAAACAATAGAAAACCTGACTGTGGTTAGGATATGCATGTTTGTCTTCCTGCTCCCTGGCTTTCTGCCATATAATAAAAAGTTTGGAGGTGGTTGGTTGCTGGCATTAGCTTAGGTTTCCAATCATGCTAGAGCCAACATATCTGGGATTCTCTTAGGCCTTTCTCTCATGCTTTTTGCCTTATGGATGTAATATGGCTCCTACAATTTTAGATGTCACATCTGCATTCAAGGTGAGAAGAAGAGAGATGATGGGGGATGGGGAGACTATTGCCAGATGTATCTGTTACTCTTTAAATCTGGGATGCAAGAGATTTCCAGAGTCTCCCTATAGACTTCCCCTTAGTTATTTTTGGAGGAGTAGTAGAGAAGGAGCACAGTTTGGTCACTTGGCGATTCTTGGCTGTAGGAGAACTTAGAAAGTTGAGCGGGTCTTTTATATAGCTTATGGCTTGCTGCTGGACACTGTGTCTTCCCAAACCAAATAGTGGTTTTGTTGTCAAAGGAGGGGGACGAGAGTGGTTATTAGGTAGACAATTTATAGCATATGGCAGAAGGGGAGAACATTTATATCATTTCCTTCCCCACAATTAACATGTCCCTTATTACTATAAACTGATACTGGGTTAAGCAGCTAATCTACACGTAAATCAGATTAAAACCTATTTTGTCTTGACTTTCAGGATATATAGATTTTAATATACAATATTAAAGCATGAAGAGTATAAATTCTGAGTAATTTTCCTTTCTTGGTAATTGGCATCTCTGTTTCACCCTTGTTTATTTTTTATAACTTAGAGGGAATACAGGCTGGAGAGAGAAAAATTTGCTATTTAACTGAAGTATTGTATAATATAAAAATAGTAATTGTTTACTCTCTGTTCTATTCTCCCTCTACTCCCAGTCCTTCCAGATTTTTCTTTTACCCACTTCTTTCCCTTATGGTATATAGACAGTCCATACGTTGCGCACGATAGTGCTAGGCCATAAATATGTGCAAGGTGGAACTGTCCACAGGGGTCTTAATGTCTGACAATTGCACTTGTTCCAATTCCTCTAAACATTTTTGTCAACACATTAAAAGCTCTTTTACTGTTGGTTATAAATGTATAGAGAAATGATTAAAGGTAAGTAAAACTAATATTTAGTATACTAATTTGAAACATTAGAGGCATTAATTAGAGTGTTTTTATTTCTGTGTTGAAACAAATCATATCAAGAGGAGTTTGAATGGTACTTGCCTTCTTGTCATGTAATTTATAATATGGGATGAGCATCTTTTTACGTCATGGTGAATTGTCAAACTCCTTTTTAGTTTTGGATCAGCTTTTAACATTTTATCTTTTGCTCTTTCCATGTTGCAAAATACCTCCCAGAGTTTGTTTCCTTCCTGGTCCCTCCCTATCTCCCTCTCTCCTTTCCTCCTTCCCTACTTTCTCCTTTGGGTTCAGTTTATTTCTTTACTTATTGACGTATAATTGACATACAATATTATAGTAGTTTCAGGTTGTACAGCATAGCGATTTGGCAATTTTATACATTACTCAGTGTTTACCATGATAAGTGTAGTCATTGTCATCATAGGACATTATTACATTATTATTGATTATATTCCCTATGCTGTGTTTTTCATTTCTGTGGCTTATTTATTTTATAACAGAGTTTGTACATCTTAATCTCTTTTTATCTATTTTGCCCCTTCCTTCTGGCAACTATCAGTTTATTCTCTGTATTTATGTCTCTGTTTCTGTTTTTCTTGTTTGTTTGTTCCTTTGTTTTGGTTTTTATATTCCACATAGAAGTGAGGTAATATGTATTTGTCTTTCTCTTAGAGTCTTTAAAAATTTTTTTTAAATGTTTTATTCCTGAGAGAGAGATAGAGAGAGAGAGAGAGAGACAGTGTAAGTAGGGGAGGGTCAGAGAGAGAGGGAGATACAGAATCTGAAACAGGATCCAGGCTCTGAGCTGGCTGTCAGCACAGAGCCTGACACGGGGCTCGAACCCACGAACTAAGAGATCATGACCTGAGCTGAAGTCGGAAGCTTAACCGACTGAGCCACCCAGGCGCCCCTCTTAGAATCTCTTTAATGTCAAGTTTGTTTTTTGCTGGTGTCACTTCATCTAGAACGTCTTTGTCCATTTTATCATAACCACATTCCTTATTTATGTTGATAAATTTGTCTTCACTAAGTTCCTCTGACTGTAGAATGAGGAGTCTCTTGAGTGTATCAGTGTCAGACATACCCACTATCAGCCATTTCTTCTATAACTTCATTTATTTTTGGTTAGAATTTTACTTATAGCATTATCACCTCATTTCTTTGCCTTGCTTTCATCTTTGCTGGTCAGTTCCTTCTTTTGGTGACAATTTTTTTGGTAAAATGTCATATTAATTTATCACTAGGAGACAAGGAGGCATCACGGCTACACACTTTGCTGTCTGTGCACAGGGATCCATCACTTACAAACTTTGAAGGAAGTGTATGATTGATTACTGATCATGATGAGCCTCTATTGTTTACATAGTGATCTATGAACTGAAGAACTAACAGTGAACTATTCATAGTTAATATGCCATGGTAACTGAAATTTGAACCATGTTGTTGAGTGACTGGTACAATTTAAACTATGGTAAATGAAACTGGTAGTAGGCAAAGTGAGGACTGTGTTTCTGTAAAGGAACCTGAACTGTTTGTTGTGTGGAGTTTCCTTCAGTATGAGTTTTGCTAATCACATATTCACGGTGCTTTTCTGTCCTTTCTGATTCCTGCATATTGTCATCTAGATCTCCCCTGTCATGAAGTCTCATTGTTAGACTATGTATCAGTAATCCTTGTGGTATGTGTGATGAAGTGATGACATGTTTTAAATTCATTTTTTGCTTTGTTTTGATACAAAAAGAAAAAAAGGTAGTTAGCAATAATCTTTATCATGTTTGAGAAAGAAGGCCTTTCTTTTGGAATGAAGTGGTTAGCTCATTAGTCAATGGCTATAATTGGCTAATACCACAGGACTGATTGAGTTGCTACAAAGAGGAGATGCTCACACTGGAAAACAAACAGACTCAATGTACACCATAATCTAGATTTCATAAATATCAGTTTCAAACAGTTAGCCCTGGATATTACTAGAAGGGACTCTTTTATTCTTAGAGTATTAAAAGAAGTTGGGGGTATTGTTTGATCTCAATATATTTGATGTTTCAAGCCTTTTTTTCCCTTCATTTTTCACAAGCATATTGTTGGAATAGTTTCCATGTCTTTTTCTTTAATAACAGATTTTACAGTTGAATGTACATAGAATTCTTTGCCTCCTCCCGCCACTTTTACAAAGTAATTTGAATTTTCGATTAATTTCATTGGTTTTTAGGTAAAGCAGTGCTTGCATAGGGTAGTGAAATTAAAGATAATCAGACCCATTCCATTTTGTGAATATTTTTCATTCTCTGATTTCTAACAACAAGTTGAGAAAAATTTGCAATGCTTTATACAATGTTGTGTGTTCAAAACCACTCTAAAGAGATGCTACAACTTTTAATTTTGTGTTCTATAGCCACCACATAGGGACATCAAATTGGCCACATGTTTCAGAAAGGAAATGTTGGGCCTTGCTTTGTGCGCTTCATATAAATATATTCTATTCTTTTGAAGTATATTGTGGGTAACATTTTTCTCTTTTATCCACCATCTTGAAATTATTATGTAAACGCTTAACTGTATCATACTAAATCACTGTATTTTTTGGGTGAGAGGTAGGTTAAGATCAAAGAAAATAAATGCACAAAAAACAACATGTTTTCCTCAGATTGTTCTATTTGTACTTGTGTCCATGTCCATGTATAATGTGTTCAGGGAAAGGAGTAATTAGCCTTTTATAGAAATTTACTTGATCTGGAGTTTTGTTGTGTTTCTTAAGAAGATGGTTAATGCATAGATAAGAGTAAACAGAAGAAACTTCTTTGAATTCTCTTTACATAAAGAAATATATTTATATGTTGAAGCTTTTTATAAAATTGAAAATTCATTCTGTGTGATTACTTCAGTTTGAAATTATTACTTTGAGTTGTGATGTATTAAAAATTACATTTGCATCACCTACGACTATCTCAATTATGTATAAGCTTATAGAATTTACATGTAAATCAGATATATCAATAACAATTAACTGTACTACATTTAATTAGATTACCACTACCTCATAAATTTATGTAGTTTATAGAGCTTGGTTATCACCATTCTTTTGCAATATAACTTGATAGGAAATCTTTAAATGTATGTGGTTTGTTGTACTTTATATCAGTTAATCAGTTGTTTACATTCAGAACCTTCAATCCTTGGTAGCTGGACAATTGCAGTATTTTTTTTTTTCCCCTGTGTCAGGAAAAGTTTCTTAGTTCTGATATAAAAGTTCAATAGCTAGTAGGTTGGGTTTCTTCTCAAGTCTACCTTGAATTCATGCCAAGGTATGCCTTAAATCTATACTGAGTCTTAAAATTGTGAGATAAGGTTGAGGCAAGACGACATTGTCAACAAATCTTAACTGCTCTTTTTATTTTGTAATGAAAGTAACCTGTGGTTTTCCAGGGGCCCTTGTAAATTGGCATCAGATATTGTCAGCCTTGTAAATCCTCCCTCAATTTTTAATATTCAACAGTTCTGTAGAATCTCCCTTAAATTTTAGTGTTTAATAGAATTAATAGAATTAGTGGTGAGAAAAAAGAGCATTCCTTCATTATCACTGGAATAGTCCCAGCTGATCTTGTATATAATGTAGTAATCACCATATTGTAGCTTTCCTAGCAGGAAATACCTTCAGTGAATGGAATTTCACTGGGGCTACAGACAGAAGTTTTCCTATCTGGGAACTGACTCAGACCATGGTGTTAAGAGCATCTGATTCTAAGTCAGATCTTTTAAATATGTCCTCATATGATATCACGAGGCACTAATGACCTGGGTTGACCCATTACAGACAGTAATGCTGATATGTGTACAGCTAGTAAGACCAGCAGAATGAACCAATATGTGAAAAGACAACTGTATGCATACACGTGTTCACAAACACGGAGCAAAGGTGTTTTAGGGTCAGAAGATAAGAACCAGTGCTTAATTAGGTTGAAGGAAAACCATCTGAGTTTTTAAAGGCTTGATTGAGCTACTTTGCTAATCAGAAACCCTTCTCTAATCTTGTGATCTGTCAGAAGATTTTGATGAATAGGTAGTTGCCGGGAACTATTTAGAATTCAGGAGGCTGGGATTACTTGAATGGAGGGAGAAGGGTAGGCTGAGAGATGGGGCATAGTGGATCATGAGTTCTAATTTAGTCCTGCCATTGACTTGTCCAGACTCTCTAAGACTTTAGTTTTCTCATCAGTAAAGTCAGCATGCTGGACCAGGTGATTACCATGGTTCTTTCCAGCTTGATAGTTCTCTGATCCTTTTTCAGTAGCAATGTGGAGTTTGTCCAAACCCCCTTCCTGGATCCTCTCATTTAAGAGATCCTTTTTTCTAGTGTATTCTAAACCTGGCAAATGATTAGATTCAACTGGGGAGTTTTACAACTATAGGTTCTTAGGCTGTGCTCTTAATATACTGAATCAAAATCTGCAGGAATGGATAAGTTATTGGGCCACATTTTGAGAATTGTTACTTTATTCTTAATATGTCACAGTGGGTCTAGAAAAGCACCTGAGTAGTAATAATTGTTTAAATAAACACAGATCATTCTAGGGGAGATAGGAATTATATAATTGCATTTGGTTAATAACCTCATGTGCACTGTTACTCATTTGGCTTTCCTCCAGGTGGACTAGAACTCCTTTCTTCCTTTTCTGTGCTTCAGAGTTTGTCTCCAGGTCATTATCATTCTCCATAGGCATTTATTTTAGTTACCATGGTTTCTCAACTTCAGCATATAATAAGTGCTCAAGAAACATTTGTTTAAGAAATACATGCATTGTTTTTTGTTTTTGCATTTTTCATCCTTGATGGTTAGACATTAGCAGTATTTGCATAACTGGCTTCCCGGCTTTTAGTCTTACTTAGTTCCTCCTTAATCCTGTATATTATTCCAGGATATATTTCTTTAAAAATACCTGCATTGTTTTTGTTGCTTGGGGAGGAACTTTAATAGAATCTTTACCCTCTGTAGGTTAAAACAGAACTTTTTAGTCTAACTTTACAAGTCCTCTTGAAACTTGGACCCAACCTAATGTTCTGTTATTTTTCTTCTGGAATAATCTTTTTCTCTTGCCAAATATATTTGATTTTCTATGAATTTGCTGAAAGTTCTCACTTCTGTGTTTTTGCTTATGTCTCTTTTTTTTTTTCATGGGATAAATAGTAATTAATAATGGAATACCAGCCACTTCTGCCTACTGAAATTCTTCTGGTCCAAGTCCTCTCCTCCTTTAACAACTGGCTGAAATGCCACTCAGATGAGAACAAATTTCTTTCTTTTACTAGTGCATATAATGGTCATTCAATAAATGCTTGTTGAATTAAACTGTCTAAACCTTTGACATTTTGAGATTGGTGTGTACAGTTATTTTATATTATTTGTGTCAGCTCGTGGAGCCATGAGCATTTTGATTTTTCATCTTTATGTCACAGTGCCTGCAAACAGTACTTTTACTCAGTTAACATTACTAACTTAAACATCTACAAAAGATGATTCTAATTTTGAGAGATAAAAGCATATAATGTTACTTCCTGAAATTGTAGGTTTTATCATTTTTCATGATAAGTTTGAATCTATTATTTAAGTGCTTCAAACAATACATTAGTCTAAAACAAAGCTTCTCTATTAAGAATAAACTTGTTTCTTGGGGTGTAATGAAAGAAGAGAGGATATTTGAAATATTACTGATAATATCACTGTACTTCTTCAATATTGTAGAGATGTGAAGATACTATATAAGTAAGTGAGGGAAATGATTGTGGGGAAATAATATTTTAGAAACAGCTCCCAGTCTCAGCAACCATTCCAAAGAGGTGAGTCAGAAGTGCCCACAAGAGGGCGTGCCCATCTAGAGAAAACTTGACCATGTCTCCTGTTATACAGGTAAAAATGTCTGTTTTACAAATGCACTTCTAGATCATGTCTTATTTTTCTTTTTTCAAGGAAAAAGAATGGACTCTCATCACTACAAGAATTTCTACCCATTTTATAGCACCTGTTATTTTGGTTGTGATTTTCCAGGAAGGACAGATGACAGAATGGAAATGGGGATTGCCTTGCAAGCTAAATTAATGAAGCTGTTATTGTGCCTTTGTATGTGTGTGTGTTGAGCATTTTCATTTTGCAAGCATGGCCAAAATGAGCATGGTCAATTTGGGTCATTTGCTGAAGGGATAGACAGTGCACTGTTTTCATTTATCCATTGATTTGTGCAGCCTGAGGTTATGTGGAGCTCACCAGCAAGTTACCTTGAGGAGAACACAGGCTTTGAGTGATGTTTCCACCAGAGGTCATGGCTTCATGGGATCCTGTTTTTCTTTCCAGTTCCTATTTTACCTTTGACTTCAACATTATCACCAGCAAACATTTATTGAGCCCTCTTTTATGCATGTTTTTATATAGGTTTTAGGGAGTAAATAGAGCATATAGTATCTAGGCCCTGACCACTATATTTAGTCCAGGGGAATTAAAAGAGAAATCACACTGTGTATTATGTGCTGGAAGAATGAAGCCATTGGTGAGAGCTATGGGAATTAGTAGGATGGAGAAATGACTCTAAGCTCGCTAAGTAGGTTTTATGGAAGAGGTAGAATTAAGTTGGGTCTTGGATAAAGGGTAGGGCTTAGATATCTAGGTGGAGAGAAAGAGAAAGACTTAGGTTTAGAAGCCTGTAAGTGGATATGCTTGGTTGCACGAGAGTTTCTGCAGGATAGTGGTTTAAAATACAAATGCTTCTGGGGGCCAGCCAGGTAGCCTACATGTGTGAGGCAGTCTAGACAGGTGAAACAGTTGGTGATACATGTTCCATTTTAAGGTATTCAAAAAACAGAATGTCTAACATCAAAATTATACTTTGCTGTTGAAAGCAAACTCTGGTTTTGGCAGTTTGTAATCCCTGGTGAGGGCATGACATTTGATCAGATTCAACTGTGCACAAAATTGAGCAAAGGAAAACAGGCCATGGAGGAATTAAGTCCATTGCCAGAATATTCTCTGAATATTTGTCTACTTTTTTTTTAAACATTTGTCTATTTTTATTTGTATTAATTACACTTAAGAGCAAATGAAAATATTTTGAAATATGTATGAATGGGACCTATCCTGGTGACTATTTGTTATTAAACACAGGCTTTTGAGTGTTGGGAGTCTGAAGATATCCTTGAGGTTGATTTTAATGGCATTAGAATTTCGAGGATATAGTACTATCATAATTGGTTTAGGTTGTATTTTATATCCTAGAATATACTTAGTTCCTTTCCTACTCTGCGATTCTTTGATTCCTTCCTACTTTCTAATAAAATTTTAAGCTATTGAGGAATAAAAGGAGAAAAAGTATGTGGGTACTTTTTTTTCCTTTTTGTTTTTTAAATATCTTTATATCTTAATATATTGTCTTTCATAGTTGGGTATTTTTGTGTTTAATAATTATATTTTGGTGGGTGTACTCATATGATCAAATAGATATTGCTATGCTTTTAAGTCTCATAACAAATAAAGTAATTTATTACTTTGTTATTAAAGTCAGTGTCAAATATTCAAACTGGAGAGGGTTGAATTTAAATCCAGGTTAAATGACCCATCCCAATTGTCATGGTGTTTCATTGGCAGGAATAGAGTCCAGATTGTCCAAGCTACCTTCTAGTCCTTTATCTGTTATTCCCTACTGCTTTAAGACTCAGTTCAAAGGCCAGTGGAGCTCTGGTATTTAAAAGAAAAAGTGTAATTTTATCCAGAGAAGGTAAATGTATGCCCTGAAATGAAAGAAAGACCAGAGGTCCAGACCACGGCCAGGTGTTCCTGGAAAGAGCCAAATTGGACAACTAAATTGAAAAAGGTTGCCTGCTCTTATTAAAGAGACTTTGTTGCTGTCTATTTAATTAGCAAGGTCTTAGTTCATTTATTTGGGTGGTTTTTAATCTGGCCAGGTAATGAAATTCATAGCCTATTAGTGAGTATGCTGGTAGCATGTTGTGCTATCTCTGTCACTCAAGTACTATGATATACGTGCCTATGTGAAGTAAAACTGCTAAATAGTCTTGATTCCCTCCTCCCTTGAACATGTTTCTCAGGTGGTGATGACTGAGTTTAAATAGTCTCCAGTGGAAAAACAAAGTTAATGCTAAAGTATATTATATGTATTACTTCCGTACAGTTTTTAGGAAAGCAATTTGGAATTAAAGAAAGTGAACAGGTTTGTTAAAAATGAGAAGAGTGTGATCTGGTGCCAGATGACCCCAAAAGATAGGAGGGCAGTAAAGATGTGTTATCAAAAGAAAAACATTGAATGGGAGAATGTGATCAATATCAAGACATATAATTTCTTTATAGATTAGGTGAAGCTTAATGTGTGATGGTAAGAGTCTTAGAAGTTTGTTTTGAACAGTAGCCCAAGAGGGCATGGAAAACCTCCTGAAACAAAGATCACTCCCACATTGTAAAAAATGAGTCTGGACTTTAGTGTGGTTATTATGAGGACCAGCCAAAGATTTCATACTTTTGGGAAAGAACCTATTCAGAATGTGCAAAAGCATTACATTTAGGGAAGATATATGTATGAAATAATCAGAAATATGTGAGGTAATAGGAAAACTGCTTTAGATAGGCTGAGTTTGGATCATGCAGATATATTGTGCAAGATGCAGTTTCTGAGGGCACAGAGTTTGATTTATTGGTGAAGGCCAGTTAAAATATTTATTTATGATATTTTGTTAGCTGGGGCTTACAGGTGGATGAGGAACAAGACAAGCCCCAAAAGATCCTAGGACAAGCCAACATACAGAGTCTTCCCACAGAGAAGGAGAAACACTTGTTTCAGGTTGAGCCTTTAGATGCAGGGGCATCTTATGTGGTTGGGAAGAGATTAAGGAAATCCTTTCTGGAGTTATTTGAGACCTCAGTGGCAGTATCTTGGTGTGGGATGGGGAAGGGGGGCAAAGGAGTGGGGACCCACTTTTGTACTGGATGAAGTATGAGTTAGGAGGAATGCCAGTGTCTGCTGTTACTCCAGAGAGCCAAAGTTCTCTTTTGGGTAGAAGGTAGGGAGGGCTGGACATTTGCTGAGATATAGGTGATATCCAGAGAAAATTATTGCCTATCAGATTTAATTCATTCAGTCCATTCATTCAACAAGTAGGTTTTTCACAGAACCAACTTTGCCCTTTTTTTAAAAAATCTATTTATTTAATGTTTATTTCTTTTTCATTGATTTTTTATCTTATCTCTGTTTTCTCCCTTCTCTTTGTGTTTATATTGTTCTCTAACTTCTTTAGTTGGACTCTTAAGTCATTTTTTGTTCTTTTCTAATATCAAGTTTGGGTATAAATTTTTCTCTATGTATCTACCACTTTTGCTGTATCCCACAAGTTTTGAAATGTAATATTTTTGTTATCATTTGTTATTAAATATTTTTGTTTCTATTTAGATTTCTTATTTGAGTCATAAATTACTTCAAAGTATTTTTTTAATTTTTAAATTTTATTTAATTTTATTGACTCAAATTAATTGTATTATATTCGGAGAACATGTTCTATTTGATATCATTTCTTGAAATTTGTTGTAATTTAGTTTATGGTTTAGTGTATGATCAGTTTTTATACATATTTATATGTGTTTGAAAGCAATGTTCCCCTCTAATTGTTGGGAACAGAATTCTTCACTTTGCAATCACACTTTTTAAATTAAAAAAATTTTTTAATAGTTTATTTTTTGAGAGAAAGAGAGAGAGAGAGAGAGAACACAAGCAAGCGAGCAGGGGAAGGGCAGAGAGAGAGAGGTAGAGAGAGAATCCCAAGCAGGCTTCATGCTGTCACTGCAGAGCCTGATTTGGAGCTCAGATTCACCAACTGTGAGATCATGACCTGAGCCGAAATCAAGATTTGGACACGTAACTGACTGAGCCACCGTGTTCCCCTGCAACCGCACTTTTTAATATATAATTTGGGTCTTCTGTTTCTTACTTGTAGTTGAGAGAAACGTGTTGAAATATCTCATTATGAGGTATGGTGTATTGCTTTCTCCCTCTTGGTGTGCTTTTGCTTTACATACATTTGAGGCTATTCTTTTTAGGTACATACAAATTTAGAATTACTGTATCTCTAATTATATCTGGTGAAGTTAAACTTTCAGCATTTACCATGTAGAGACTCTCTCACTGTTCATACCTGCTTGATTTTAATACAGCTACATTGATTGGTACCTGCTTGGTATATCACTTTTTCCCCCTTCCTTTTACTTTCAGCTGTTCCATATCCTTATGCTTTAGGCACATCCTTTATACATAACATGTAGCCATATTTTAAAACTCAACATGACATTCTAATAGCATGTTATTATTATTTTTAAAGATAGTATTAGTTTTGATTTACATGCAGTTTTACCATTTCATTTGCTCACCTATTCCTTCTTTCATGCCTGACTGTCCTTCTCCGATTATTGTCTTAAGTCTGTTTGGAATGCTTTAACAATATACTATAGACTTGGCTTATAAACAAGAGAAATTCGCTTATGACAATTCTGGAGGGTGGAAAGTCCAACATGAAGGTCCAAGCAGATTTGGTATCTCTTGAGGGCCTGCTTTCAAGATGGCCATCTTTGTGCTGTAACCTCATATGGTCGAAAGGGCAGGGGAGCTTCATGGGCCTCCCAGAAGGGCATTAATTCTATTCATGAGGGCTCTGGTGTCTTTCAGTGCTCCACCTCTTAATAGAATCGCCATGGTAGCTAGGATTTCAACATGTGAATTTTGGAAGGACACAGACCTTCAGACCATAGCAATTATTTTCATTCTCTTGAAGTATATAATTCACTTGTTATGCATCCATTCACCAAATATTTATTGAATGCCTAAGAGATATCAAGTACTTTTCTCAGTGCTTAGCAAATTTTAGTGAGTACACTATACAAAGATTACTGCCTTTGTGGAGCTTCCAATCTTGTGGAGGAGATTGGCAATTTAAATAATGCAAAAATAAATTGTACAGTTTAGATGATATTGAGATATTATGGAAGAAAAATAAAGCAGAGCCAAGAAAAGGAGATTAGGTGTTATCGTGAGTAGGTGGTAGGGAGGATATATAGACAGAGGGCAAGCTGTAGTATTAAAAAGAATGGTCCTTCAGGCCTTCATTAAGTGCAGGTCTCTTGGTGGTAAACTCATTTTACTTACTCGTTTACAAATCCTTCTATTTTATTTTTGTTCCTAAAAGGTAATCTTGTTGGGCACCTACTTCTAGGTTTATAGTTACTTTTCTCTACATACCTTAAAGATGTACCATTGTCTCCTGGCTTTCATTGGGCTTCTGGGAATTCTGTCATTCTGTTGTAGGTGATCTTTTCTTTCTCTCTGGCTGCTTTCTTTTCTTTCCTTTGTGGCTTCCAGGATATCTGAATTCTTATATTTCAGCAGTTCTGGGAAATTTTAGCTTTCTTTCTTTCATTATTTTCTCTTCTTTATTTTGTCTTTTCCTTCCAGTTGGATGTTTGTTAGACTTTCTGTCATCCATATATTTTTTACCAACTCTTTTGATGTTTTCTGTCACCTCCCCACCTTAACAATCAATAGTAATCAAGTGTTGTTAAATGTTATGTAAGTAAAACTGTGTTATAATATTAGGAAAAAATTAGAAAATTTGTTCATGACTTGATGTTTTGAATTGTTGGTTGTGTACTTTTAGATAAAACATCTGCTATTGATTTTTTTAAGGTAAAACTTACATACAGTGCAATACATGATATTAATTCATCTTTGATGACTTCTGACATATATAAAGCCATGTAACCCATGCCACTATCAAAATATAAAACATTATCATTACTCCAGAAAGTTTTCTCAAGCCTGCCTCCCAAAACGACTACTTTTCTGATTCTTTTTCACAACAAAGTAGTTTTACCTTTTCTGAACCTTCATATAAGTGGGATCATATGTTATGTACTCTGTTGTGTCCAGCTTCTTTTATTCAGCGTATATCTAAAAGATTATCCATACTGTTGTGTGAATCACTAGTTCCTTTTTACTGCTGGGCAGTCCTTCTCTACTGCCTGTATCACAATGTGTGTACCCATTCTCCTCTTGATAGGCATTTGTGGTGTTTCCAGGTTTGGCTATTGCAGTTAAAAGTGCTATGAACATTTTTGACAAGTCTTTTTCTCATATATATTTTTATTTCTCTTGGGTAAGGACACAGAGTTTAAATTCTGGGTGTATATTTAATTTGTAATTAAAAAAGTTTTGATTTAGAATTTAAAAATTGTGAGTAATATTTATTCCAGAAAAATAAGAAGCCATTTTGGATATATTCATCATCATATTATTTTTTAAGATTCTTTTTTTTCTTAAATAGTTTATTGTCAAGTTGGTTGCCATATAACACCCAGTGCTCATCCTAACAAGTGCCCTCCTCCATGCCCATCCCCCCTTTTCCCTCTCCCCCACTCCCATCAGCCCTCAGTTTGTTCTCAGTATTCAAGAGTCTCTCATGGTTTGCTTCCCTCCCTCTCCCTGTTTTTCCCCTTCTCCTCCCCCACAGTCCTCCATTAAGTTTCTCCTAATCCACCTATAAGTGGAAACATATGGTATTTGTCCTTCTCTGCCTGACTTATTTCGCTCAGCATAACATCCTCAAGTTCCATCCATGTTGCTACACATGGCCAGATTGCGTTCTTTCTCATCNTTTTTTTTTTTGCTCTTGATTCATCATCATATTTTTAAACCAATATTTGAAATCACTGAGATGTATTCTCTAAGCATGTTGATCAGATTAATGCAATTTAATGATCTAGCCAATATTATCTTAAGGACTTGGTCAGAATTTCATTCTTAAATTCCTTAATTTTTATTTCAGCTTCAGTATATCTTATGTTTACTTTCCTTAACCAGTGGTTCATTATAAGTATAAAATAATTATAGAACATATGAATAAGAATAAAAATGATTTAAAACTATATGGAACTCCCCTTGTGGTTGTTCCTGTTCAGCTGTGTAATAATTTAAGTCCTGAGTCTGTCCATCTGGGCTCTTGCATCACTTACACGTACTCATTCAACATGGACACTGAGGACCTCAAACTGTTCCATTTTGAACAAGAAACAAAAAACAAACAAACCCCAGAAACAAAAAATTTAAAAAAAACCCTCACCGTAATTATTTGAAATGTTATTTTAAAAACCAAGGTTAAAAACATTGCTTTTTCTACTTTGAATGTTGCAAGCCTTAGAATACTATATAGGTATTCTGCCATTTGGAAAGCATTGTCCATTGGAGTCTTTGAGAGCTTGGAATATTTAGGTTATGCTCTGGAACTTTGTTATGGTATGAATTTATGATTAAAGCTGTAATGTAGAATATTGAAGCTCCTTATGAGCATGATTAACCCATGCTTTTTTAACTTTATTATTTTTTTTTGAGCTAAAAATATTTTTGTTAACTTTTTTTGTTGACTGATTTAGAAAGTAAATAATAATTATTACCTACTTTTTCTCTGTTGTAGATATGTTTGGCACTAATTTATGTGATTCTGCACAGATACTTAAAGCATATTTGTTAAAGAAAATAAAGAATTATTTTGAATAGATAGTTTTTCTTCTAAGATTTTATTTAAATTCAAGTTAGTTAACATATAGTGTAGTACTAGTATCAGGAGTAGTATTTAGTGATTTATCACTTACATATAACACCCAGTGCTCATCCCAACAAGTGTCCTCCTTAATGCCCATCCCTCATGTAGCCCATACCCCCCACCTCCCTCCATCAACTCTTAGTTTGTTCTCTGTAGTTAAGAGTTTCTTATTGTTTGCCTCCCTCTCTATTTTTCTTGTCTTTTCAAAAGTTATTTATTTATTTATTTATTTATTTAGAGACAGAGAGCAAGGGAGAAGCAGAGAGAGAAATAGAGAGAATCTTGAGCAGACTCAGTGTCTTCAGTGCAGAGCCTGATGCAGGGCTCAATCTCATGAACCTGTGAAATCATGACCTGAGCCAAAATCAAGAGTCAGATTCTTAAACGACAGCCACTCAGGCACCCCCATCTGTATTTATTTTTATTTTTCCTTCCTTTCCCCTATATTTATCCTTTTTGTTTCTTAAATTGCACATATGAGTGAAATCATGTGCTATTTGTCTTTTTCTGACTGACTTATTTTGCCTGGCGTAATACTTTCTAGGTGCATCCATGTCATTGGAACGGCAAGATTTCACTCTTTTTGATTACTGAGTAATATTCTATTTTACATGGATACCACATTTTCATTATCCATTCATCAGTCAGTGGACATTTGGGTTCTTTCCATAATTTGTCTATTTTTTAAACATTTTTTTAAATGATTTTTAAAATTTATTTCTGAGAGAGAGAGAGAGAGAGACAGCGCTAGCAGGGGAGGGTCAGAGAGAGAGAGGGAGACACAGAATCAGAAACAGGCTCCAGGCTCTGAGCTAGCTGTCAGCACAGAGCCCGACATGGGGCTCAACCCTACGAACTGCGAGATCATGACCGGAGCTGAAGCCAGACGCTTAACCGACTGAGCCACCTACGCGCCCTTATCTATTGTTGATAGTGCTGTATAAACATTGGGGTGCATGTGCCCCTTCAGATCAGCATTTTTGTATCCTTTGGATAAATACCTAGTAGTCAAATTGCTGGGTTGTAGGGTAGTTCTATTTTTAACTTTTGAGGAACCTCTATAATGTTTTCCAGAGTGGGTATACAAGTTAGCATTCCTACCAACAGTGTCAGAAGATTCCCCTTTCTCCACATCCTCACCAACATCTGTTGTTTCCTGATTTGTTAATTTTAGCCATTCTGACAGGTGTGAGGTGGTATCTTATTGTGGTTTTGATTTGTATTTCCATGATGATGAGTGATGTTAAGCATTTTTCATGTGTCTGTTAGTCATTAGTATGTCTTAACGATAGACATCTTGACTGTAGTTCACAGAAACGTCATTTATAGTATTGGGCATCAGAAAGGTGATTTTCTAAAGAGAAAAGGAAAAGGTCATTGGGTGTTCTTATATCCACATTTTCTTTGGTTTCAGCCAAGCCAGATACATGAGAATAGGTAATTCTAGCTAAATCATACTTTGTTTACACATACCTGATGTACTCTAAACCTACAGTGACCCCACTGTGGGGCTGGTTTGTGAAAGATAGACATGGAGCCAGATCTAGGTATCTTGTAGCCAGAGCTATCGTTCCATGGTTAGGATTCTAAAAGATGGCAAAGCTTTATGCTGCCATTGCTGTATTGTCATAGAGGGCATCAATCATCTGCTTTGCTCAAGTGGCAACTCGTGCCAATTATAATACAGCTCATAAACCTAACAAAAGTATATTATGAAGGCTTGGTATCTTTTTAAAAAATGTGTTTCTGTCTTTATTATTGTATTAGGAGAGTTTCACCATATACCCGTTTCAGGATGCACTTATATATTTGAGATATTATTCTTGCATTGTAGCTATTTGACATATGAGTAATTCTGTGTAGAAGAAATACCAGATTAATGAGATAAGTAGCTGATAGATGGTGTCTCTTGGCAGATTTCTGAGTTAGAACACAGGTTAGAGGCATGATTTTCTGGTGGGGAAATACATAAACTTTGTTTTAAGAGATTTATTCCTTTAAAAGTAGTTCATATGTTACTTAATTTAATTTTTATATAATTGTGTAATAGCTATCTCCAATTTGGAGTAGAGAATAATAAAAACTTTTGACATTAAGCCTACCAGTGATTACTGGTTTATTGGTTACTTGAAGAAAGTTTTATTTCAGTGTTTTCCATAACACATGAAATCTCTATGCCAACTTTATTATAAGGGGAACTATGGTCTATACAGTTGGTTTTTAGTCACAATTTTATCAAAAAAATAATGCAAATAGTTTCAGTCAAGGACAATAGGTGCATGTGTACCTATGTAGTGCATGTACTTTCAAGTATTTATGGAGTGTAAAAGCATAATAGTAGCTCTATATAGTAACAGTCATTGTGTGTTTTTTAACCTTTCTAATTCATTTCTGTACAAATGAGTTCTGTGAAATTATTATGGCCAAAATACCAGTGTTTGTCTTTCACTCAATTTATCTACACTTCATAAAAAATGCTTAAATGTTACTTCATCATCCTTAAATTTGCCTTTCAGTATGTGAAATGTATGAACTAATTCTTGAATATTTATGAAGTAATTCTGATTTTTGCAGGTGTTTCAAGCCCTTAGGAATATTTAGCTTAATTTGGAACAGGATTCTCTATTTTTTCCTTGATTTTTCATTTTTGAAAACCAAGTTACAGCAAATCCATCTATGTATAATATTTTTGTATCTTTCTATAGTAGTTTGGTTAGACATAAGAGTCCTCATAGTTTATGATATTGTAATTGAAATGCTAAGAGAGTTGTCTTGTAAGTAATGTATATCATTATACATTCTGTATCCCCTTAGTAAAATTCTATTTTACAGAATGCTTGGGATCGGCAGTCACAGTCAATAAAGAACTAACAAAGAATAGCTTTTCTTGACTTTATTGTTGTTAAGGAAAGTATTTTACAGTTTATATTTATTTATATGAGAGTTGTCTATTTCTAAAAGAACCAGTATGAGATCCGTACTTTAAAATACTTTAGTTCATTGTGGTATGATCATGGTGATATGCTACCACTGATAGTTGAACCAGATGGAACTTAAATCTTTTATGCTGACATAATGATAGTCTTAGGTCGTTTAAGTTTCTCCTTCAGCATATTTGTGCCCATAAAATTATTTTCTTTAAAATGAGTAGAACAGATGTTTGGCTGATAATGAATCCTGTAGGGTGCTGTCTTACCTTGTTTCTCAAGGTAGGTTTTAGGGATCAGCAGCATCAGCATTATGGGAGAAGTTTGTTAGATATACAATCTTGACCATGCCAGATTACTTAATCAGAATCTGCATTTACAGATTCTCAGATGATTTGTGTGTACACTAAAGTCTGAGAAGGCCTCCTGTAGAAGACATAAGACTTGGCATTTGGATAAGGAACAAACACTTTTGTATCTGAAGTTGAAGTGCAAGAGTATAAAGATTTAGGGATTATTTAAAAAAATATTTTTAAATGTTTTATTTATTTCAGAGAGAGAGAGAGAGGCAGCGTGAGCAGGGGAAGGTCAGAGAGAGAGGGAGACACAGAATCAGAAGCAGGCTCCAGGCTCTGACCTACCTGTCAGCACAGAGTCTGACGCGGGGCTGGAACCCATGAACCATGAGATCATATCTAAGCCGAAGTTGGACTTTTAGCCAACTGAGCCACCCAGGTGCCCCAGAGATTATTTTTTAGAATAATGAAATGTTTCCCCTTTAAAGTACATCACCCCCTCCCCCCTTTTTTTTCTGGAATAAAATGTGTCTAATGCAATTCCTTACTTTGATATTTACATCTCACCTACCAAAGCAGATGAACTTCACTTCTTCCATACCAAATGAACAAACCTAATTATTGTTAAGTCTTCCCTAAGATGGTGGCATCCTCTGGAAATGCATGAAATTGAATCTTAAGAAAAGGAGATGGAAGATTGAAGCCCTGATGTTAGAATGGCCTAGCATGTATCGTCACTTGTATGGCTTGTTTCTGTGACACCAGCAATGCAGACACAGTGGATTAGGGCTTTCCTCAGAGAGTTTACAGTCAGGTTGGGGAACTGTCCTTGAAAGCCAGGCAACCTGCCACCCGCAGAACTGTGGTCTTTAGGGATATGGTCATGTGGATCCATTGGCTAGACCTCCCCTAGCTGTGGTTAAAAGGGAAGTGCGAATAAGGCACTTATTTCAGTCAATTACACATTTTCTATTAAACTAAATAATGTCATCATATATCAGTATATTTAAGAGGAGTTAGAATCTAAAGCAAAACCTAGAGAAATATAAATGTGTAGATGTACCTTCTGACAAACTTAACTGAATATTTGTCGAGGCATAGTCTACCTCTGGATTTTTCAGTTTGCTTTAAGTAAAAATCTTTTGTTTGCATATGTCTCCAGTATTTCAGAGCACCCCTCGGTATTGCTCGACTTTTGCAGTGGCCCTAGGAACTCACTGACTTTTCTGGGGATTGCCTGAATGTGGCATTTCCAAAACTTCCTAGCCGGGATCCCTTAGTACAGATGAAGTCTTGCTGGGTAGTATGGGCAATAATTGCACAGGAGGAGGAGCTGCTCTTGTTGAACCTGGGATTGTGCCTGGCTCTTTCGCGCATTCTTAGGGGCGGGGGTGAGTGGGAGTCTTGCATTCTGGTGCACAGTTTAAACACCAGTGCCCTAGTGTAGGAATACTACTGTGACTGCCACTAACCTACAGACCCCCAGTAGCCTCCCTTTTGAATATATAAAAAGATTTTTTTAAATAAAGCTTTTTTCCTGCTTCCTGTAATTCTGATTTTTATCCAGTATTATAAAGTTTGTCTGTCTTGCACAGGCGACCCAGAAATCTTTGAGATCGGAGACAGCTGCTTATAGTCAATACAAGTGAAAAGCCTTACATCTGTGGGACCTGGAACACGACACAGAAACACAACATGCCTCCTAGGAATGTACCATTTTCTGCTGTATAGTTGGCAAGCATATTATTAATACAGCAAAGAAGGGAGGTAGCCATAAATGTATCATAAGGAAGGAATTGTAAAGAAAATTATAGCTTAGTATACTTCAAGATTGTAAATGCCATTCTCTTCATTTATGCACTGAATACATTACTTTTAGAAATTTGTATATAATATTTTAGAAATACGATTAGTGTCATTTATTGATTCACTTATGCCATGGATATTTTCGTCTACAGATTTTTCAATCATTAACTTAATACTTGAGATTAGGGGACACTGTGATACACTAATTTATATTAGATAGTGTTTTTCTTTCTCCCTTAGAAAGGCATGCGAAACTTATTATTAGAGAAAAGTAACAAGACAGCTTCTGCTCAGGATTTTTTGGTAGAAAATACATTTTGACATGAACAGGGTTTTAGTGGCAACTTGATAATAGATAATTTTAGGAGATGGCTGAATTATTTCATGACTGTATGGAAAAGTGCCATGAGGTCACATCAAGTTGTGACACACCGTGCTTAGTGAGTGCTCCTGCCCTGTTTGCTCTCCAGGAGAATGACTCAGGCACTTTGGACACGGTGGGCGCTGTAGTTGTGGACCATGAAGGGAATGTTGCTGCTGCTGTCTCCAGTGGAGGCTTGGCCTTGAAGCATCCAGGGAGGGTTGGACAGGTAAGTAATTATGGGGTTTTTAAACTAGCTTTTCTTTTCTTATTAAACATTTTTTAAATGTTTTTTTTTGAGAGAGAGAGGGAGACAGAGTGTGAGTGTGGGGGTGGGGGAGGCAGAGAGAGAGGGAAATAGAATCCAAAGCAGGCTCCAGGCTCTGAGCTGTCAGCACAGAGCCCAACGCAGAGCTTGAACTCAAAAACCATGAGATCACGAGTTGAGCCGAAGCCCAACCTACTAAGGCACCGAAGCATCCTTAAACTAGCTTTTCAATGTAAAACTTTGAGTGTTTTGGCTCACCATTTTTTTAAGCCAGTAGAAGCATTTTTTCTTTAGGGAAAAAAAAAATGATATTATGGGTGTGTGTGTGTGTGTGTGTGTGTATGTGTGTGTGTGTGTTTTAGCATTTAGGTGATACAAATCATCAAGTACCTTTTCAAGATTCTAAAAAAAGGTATCTCATGGTACTAGAGTTCTCTTTGATCTTTACAATCAGTAATACTATGTTTTGTGAGTTCAAAAAGACTGGGTACTGGATATTTAGTATACATTCAGTAAATATGAGTTGATCTTCCTTTTCTTTGCAAATGTCCTTTTCTTTAGGGGTCAGCACTACCTGAATATATTGTTGCTTGCTTTTTAGGTCGAAATGATTTTAGACTTATATTTTTATATTTCCTCCATTCAATGAACAGTAAAATTTTGACCCTCCAAAATCATCCTCTGGTTAAGCATTTCAGCAATTTTATAAACTGACCAGTATTTGGGTCATCAACACATGATACCATTTAAGAAATCTAGATATAAGGAGGGTCTTTTTTATGTGTAACTGGCTTATTTCTGGTTCACTTGCACATTTTCTTTACCATTCCTCCTTCCCCCATCTTCAAACTTTAGTTCTATACTGAGAATGGGATTTCACAGTCCATTTGATCCTGTAAGCTTTCTGAGTATAAACCAATTTGGTACATTACTTATGGGCTTAATAAATATTTGTTGAGTGAACTGATGACTCATGGAGTCTGTTAAAGTAGTTGCAAGGAATGTGCTTAAGTTCAGTACTTGGATCTCATGTTACACTCAGAGCACTGCTTGGCATGTTCTGTATGCTTTGTCCCTCACGTTTGAAGAAGAGTCGGTATCACAGTTGCTTTGGACATGGTGGTGAGTGAATGTTTGGAGCCCAGTGATCTGATTCATGGGAGACATCTTTGCAAACCTCCAAGTGATGTTCCCTGATCTGCCCTTTAGAGTATAAAAGCCACATACAGTTCCATGGAGGAGGAAAGGGGTAGGGAAAAATAATTAATTTTGTGTTACTCTTTGCCTACCATACAAGAGGATTTATGGGGAATGATTACTCAACATATGTACAGTGCTTTGAACTCATTATAAAAAGGCTTTGTCTGGTCATGGTGTTTTTCCACATTATAAAGCCCAGTGTATTTGTCAAATTTGGAATAAGAACCAAGCATGGCATATCAGATTTGGATGCCTTGGTGGAGAAGGAGAAAGAAAAGCCAGCATACTCGCCTTCATTGCATTGTAATTCCCATGACTCTCTCACTGTTTTTTGTTTGTTTTAGTTAGCAAAATAGCAACAGCAGAACCAAGGATAGTTCTGGACTTTGTTAGCAGGATATTACATTGAACAATCTTGAAGCCATTCTGCCACTACACATGGGACCATCCTGGAAAAAGAAAGACTTCCGTAAAACCTAAACATGTTCATTTGTGCCACTTAGCTAGCTTACAAAGACACAGTTTGTGGGAACTGAAAATCAGGAAGGGGTGCGGTAGATAGGAGTAAAGGTACTTAACAGGAAAATGCATTTGCTTAATTGGATTTTATTGCTTAGACAGAGAAGATGTAATAAGCCTGGAAATAGGTAAGCATCAGATGACAGTAAGGAACCATTCTTCTTGACTATCAGGAGGGAAGGAAACAAAATATACAGTCAAAGTATTGAAAAAAATGACTTTTTAAAAATATGCTGAAACTAGGTGCTTTTAAATACACAAATGAACTATTTAAGAGTCTTAACATATTAGATATGCTCTAGATATATGATAACAATCATTCAGATGGTGTAATGGCAATTTGAATTAGAACTTATTTGCTTGGCTTACTAACACTAATTAGAATTTACAACTGGGACACGAGAAAGGAATTATTAAATTCTACTCTCCACCCACCCCCAACCTACTCCTACACAAATAGGCAGTTGATTTTAGTGGTTAAGAGTGTGGATACGGTGGGTGTGTATATAAAGGTAAACCTTTATTCTAATCTCACTTCCCCACTTTGCAGTTTCTTTACCATAAATAAGTTATTCAAAGTCCTTAAGCTCTACTTTCCATAAGTATAAAATGGGGATAAATAGGTACCTTAACAAAGTCCTAGAAGATTCAGTGATGCTATGCATTTAAATAGCTTATCATGATCCCTCATAATAACAGCTATAGCTACTGTTACTAATCTCTTGCTGCATACCACAAGTGTGTTCATTCATGTGGTCCTACAACAACATTATGAGGTAGGGGGTTTTATTATCCTCATTTTATAAAGGAGAACAAGTCCCAAAGAAGATTAAATAATAATAATAAAGATAATGATATTTATATGACCTGTCTTTACAGAATGTTAATACTTTTTAAAATGTTAGTGAAGTTTTACTACTGAAAAGAAGGAAGCTTGTTTTTGTTTATTTTTAAGACCTGCTTAAGGTTGTTATGTTTTTGTCCAAAGAAGTTGATAAGAGAGGAACAGTCTCTGATTCTTTCTTTTATCTGACCTATCACTGTCTTAGCTCAATTGATTTCAGAAGATTAAGAAGGAAGACAACTTTAGGTCATGAAATTGAGGGGAGGTAGCATAAAAGGAATTTGCTTAGGAGAAACAAAGAGTAAGAATAAGTGTTTTTGTTTTCTAAAAAAGATGACCTTTGGGTTTCTAACTGTTCTTGTGGCCCTATTTGTTATTTTTGAGTGCAGGTTCCTGATCAAGATAATTGTTGGGAATGGAAAAGACAGTGGACTAATCTAAATGTCCAGGGTTTTCAATAAAGGAAGAATGGGCCCTTCCCGTCAGGTCACAAGTTCTCTGAGGCTTTGACTGACCTCGTACCTGCCCCAGAGAGTACCAGATGAATGGCTGATCCCACAGGTCTGCTAGTTTCATTCTGAAATCCAGGTGCTGAATCACTTCTGTAGGGCTTTCAGTTGCCACTCTGACTGAACAGTCTTGTGTATTTTAGAAGCCTTGTGTTTTCAAAGGCTATAATAGACTTTCTCCTGTTTGCCTCATGGGAGTGTTGTGTTCAGTTCTTGGTTCTGCTTTTAAGAAGGCTATTGTCAGTGACATCTGGGGATGGCAATTCTGGGTCACATGAGCATGGGGCACTTCATCTCCAATTATCTTGGACTTTGGATTATTTCTCAGGGAGGGTGATTAGAGGAGTAGGGTGTGTGTGCACATCTCAAAGTCTTGAGGAGGAGTTCACAAATCTAAGATCCTCTGAGTAAGAAAAGAGTAATCAGGGCAGTAGGATATCTGTTTAAAAATTTTGAGAACTTCAGCAGGGAAATTAAAGTATTTCCAGAGAGTAGAACCAGGATAAGTGGGTGGAAGTTATGATAAAGCAGGTATTCCTTAAAGCCAATCTAAGGAGGAACATTTCACCAAAGGGAGTGTCTAAAAGGGGGAATATGTTCACGGATGAGGCATCGAGGCTCTTGGTATCAGAAGTGCCTGGGATATTTCATGGAAATTCCTGCTCTGGGAAGAATATTGAAGCAAATGGATTTTTCTGAAGTCCTTATAAAAAAAGATAGAATATTGTAGAAAGCTAAAGTCTGTCTGGTCACCATTCCCAGTCTTAGCTTCTTCCCGCAGTCCTTACAAGTGGGCTCCTAGAAAATAGCAGTTACTTTTTTCTATTTTATGGGAATATCTTTTTTCCCCATCAGTGATAAGTGATACTGGATACTCAACGTATTGTAGCTTGTCGCTGTCTTCCTCTCCTTCTCCTGCCACCTCCCCCAACAATATGTTTGGGGATCTTTCTATATTAGTTCCTAAAAATCTTCTTAAAAATTTTAGTTCTTTAATTTGAACCTCTGCAATGAATTCCACATATTGCTGTGCCAACAGTTAGCCATTTCTTTGCTGATGGACATCTGTGCCTTCAGTTTGCTATTCTTACCAAACTTGTGGTGGTGAACATTCTTGAGCATTCTTCCTTGTATTTCTCTGTGATAGCTGTCCAAAGGCTTTTCTAATTCTACTGATAACTAAGGACTGGAAAAGTTATCAGTTTTGATTCCCCTCCCAAAGGCAGAGGTGTCATTATGGATATTAAAGAGGTGAATCCAGCCATTCAGGGTGGCGTTATTAAAAACGAAATAGGAATAATTGTCATATTCTTTTATGAAACCATAGTAATTTGTGTTATGGATGGTTTCAGCCATATAAATCTGCTCTACCACCTCATAAAGTGATTAGCTTGAATTGACCTTTATGCCTCCTTTCTTTATATCTGGCAGAATCTAGCACAGTGGTGAGCATATCCTGGGCTCTTTGGTAATAACTGTTTGCAGTTCCTATTGTGCAACTTTAAGGGAGGCATGGCCCCCCTCCCCCCAGGGCCCTGATTAATAATGTCAATTCATTGGCCAACCCCCAGACCACTGAATCATACTACCTGGGAACCATGGTTCTTATCACCAAGCTTCTCAAGCGATTTGGCACACACCTACTTTGAGACCCACTGTTATAAGGCAATCACAGGGGTGATTTCAAGGGTCCAGAAGAGAAACTAGTTGACAAACTGCAGTAGGGGAAAGGTTTTTCAAGGAAGGAACAAAACTACTGCTGATGAGAGTTTCAGAAACTTTCTTTTGCTGTTTTTTGAAAAATTTTAGATTAATACAGTAGTTGAAAATATGGTTTAGATAGTGTTAGAATCATTGTTTGGGTAGGTCTTACACAGTCTCTGGCATTATTTCCCATTTGATGTACATCATTATTAAACCAGGCTTTATTACATGGGTATGATTTTCTCTTCTGTTGAAAGCTAGTAATTACATACAATATTTCTGAAATACATTATCTCTTTTCTTTTTTCCCAGGCTGCTCTTTATGGATGTGGCTGCTGGGCTGAAAATACTGGAGCTCATAATCCCTACTCCACAGCTGTGAGTACCTCAGGTATTTGCTGCTTTCATGACCATATTTCATAACTTCAACATTGTTAGGTCACTTAATGATTGAAAACTATTTTTATGTAAACCTAAAGCATGTGCCGAGACACTGCATAGACAAGTGCGTTTATGCATGAAAGATCTTTGATATTTGGGAGGTTTTAAGAGTTGTTTCACAATGTAAGTATTGCAGTATAAATGTTTTGCTAACATTTTCATTACAAGTCTGGAGTTAACTATAACAATTATATTTTTAATATTTTTTTCCTCTAGTGTGACTCATGACAGTGCCAGATTTAGATCACAGAAGATATAAAAGTAACAACGCATTTCAAAACTAAGATAATCTCTTGAGTAAAATGTTGGCATAAAATATAATGTGGATTTCAAAGTGTATATTTTATGACAACTCTTCTAACTATACTTTTAATTAAATGTAGGTCCTCTTTTTGTATCTATATTAGAAGTCATTATCATTTAGAAATTGTATGTGTGAGTATGTGAATGTTTGTGTGTAACTGTGTATGTCTTGGGGGTTGGTTTAATGGGCAGAATGGTTGTTGTCTAGATCCAGGTTTTCATATGATTATGCAGGTGTACTTGAAGCCTTTTCCCTCAATGTGATGATATGCATGGTTGACAAAATAATATCTCCTTTGCTGTGTTATCTTTCAAGTTATAGTCCTAAGCCTTTCTCCTCAGTATCCTCAGGCTTTATCAAGTGGATGGATATGGCTGCCTTTCCTTCCTTCCTTCCTTTCTTCAGTTTCCTGCCATTCTGGTTTCTGTCTCACCATACTAATGAGCCACCCAATCCAATTTAGCCCTCTTCTCCTGCTTACTCTTGACTCTGGGGTCTCTGATACAGGTGACTCTCTCCTTTTTGTTGTAGTGTAGATCCTGGAACTCTCTTGGTTTGTCCTGCTCCTCTGGCCTGCACCATCTTGGCCCACTTCACGACTCTTCCCATTTCTAACAATTCCAGGTTTGGGTCTCTCTTTACTTTTGTTCATTTCACTCTGTGCTTTCTCTTGGTGACCTGGTGTTTTTTGTGCTGCTGACCTATCAGGTGAAGTCCAAACATGAACAAATGTTGAATCTTAATCATACTAATATAATTGGCAAAAAATTGGTCTTCATGCTTTGATTTTTGAAGAGATGAGTATAATATAATAGGAGTTAATTTTTAATTTAATTTTGGTGGCACATGAAAATCTCTATGCATGATATTTAGGAATTAGCTTGTGTATATAATTAAGTATGGCCCTATGTTGATAGAAAATTATAGTATTTGAACAAACTGAAGTCCAAAATAGATAATTCATTGTTTCATTTTAATTTTCCCAAAGTATTAGTCAGTATCATATGTTGTATGGACTTTATTTTTGGTCATTATGTTATTCAGTGAGTTGGTTTGTCATTGATTAAATGTTACTCTCATGTCAAGATGTTAGGAGACCTGGATTCTACTCTAAGCTGAAATCCTGAAAGCCTGCTTCTGTCATTTTGGAAAAGAAATTCAATGTCTTTGGGATTATTCTCCTCTCTCCTTTTAATTGGTGATGTGGAAGTTGGAATAGAAACACATTTCATTGATTTGATTCTATTAAGTATAGTGCTGTGGGTGGGTAAAGCTAAAATTGTAAAATTAAGGTCTTTTCCCCTTCTCCTTGGATATTTCTTCCTTTGCTCATCTTGCATCCATTGAAGATAGTTTGATATGACTAAAGATAACTTTTGGTTTTCTAGTTCATGACATCGAGTGCAGCTTTTAAACTTGGATGCCCAATTTGTCATTTTATATTGTTCTGAAGTTGAAGGACTAACCATCGTCAGCCCTCAGAGCCTGAGGATAATAGAGCAAGTCTCCAGTTCCTTCCATCCCTGGGACTTTTTTGTGATTGCTTCACCTTTGTTTCTTCTGGGTTGTTGTTATGAGGTTGACAATGGAAACACATGGCAGAGTTGAGTGTCGTGCACAGAATTCTAGAGTTGTTTGGCCAAAATAAAAAAAGACTGGTGTCTTAGGCTGTTGCAGAAAATTTAGAGACCTGGCCTACATTTTAGGTTTATAGTTCTTGGAAGGTAATAATTGAAAGGCAGAGGGAAGATAGTTATAGTCAGGGTAGGGCTCTCCCAAGGCCAGACAGGCGATTTGATCATTAGCCGTAGGGATAGTGATGCATCATCTTGTTCTCATCACGGGGTGGGGAGGAGTGAGTGGGGAGTGGGGAAGAGAGAGTAGTGTGGCAGGAGCTGACCGTGTAAACTCTGACTAAGCTTTTGGTATCATGGAAATTTGTCTAGCTAGGAAGGGAGCAAAGTAGATACCTGTGTTCTTGTTCAGTCCCTTTCACTAACTGCCTGTGACCCTGGCATGAGGTTATTTGTAAGGTAAGAATATCTACCTTAATATCTGTGAGTATCGAATAAGTAGACATACGGAAGGCACATAACATACTTCTTCAGTCAGAGAAGTGGCTCAGTATTTAACTGTTTCATTGAATTGAAGTCACACCTTTTGTAAGATACACCATTATTTAAAAAAAATATTGGTTGGTTCATATTTTTTTATTGTGGTAAGAACACTTAACATGAAATCTATTTTCTTAACATTTTTAAGGTATAATACACTATTTTTTTTAACTTTAGGCACAATATCGTACATCAGATCTCTTAAACTTATCATCTTGCTTTACTGAAACTTTATGAATTTTGAATATCAACTCCCCATTTTCCCCTTCCACCAGCCCCTGGCAATCACCATTCTATTCTCTACTTCTATGAGTTTGACTATTTTAGGTTCTTCATATAAGTAGAATCATGCGGTATCTGTCCTTCTATGACTGGCTTATTTCACTTTGCATAACGTCTTCAAGGATTATCCATGTTGTATATGGTAGGATTTCCTTCCTTTTTTAAGGCTGAATAATATTCCGTTTTATGTATATGTCACATTTTCTTTATCCATTTATCTGTCGATAGACATTTAGGTTATATCCACATCTCAGCTATTCTGAATAATGATGCAGTGAACATGGAGGTGCTGAAATCTCTTGAAGATCCTAATTTCGGTTCTTTTGGGTAAATACCCATAAGTGGAACTGTTGGATCATATAATACTCCTATTTTAAATTTTTTGAAGAACCTTCATTCTGTTTTCCATAGCAGCTGCACCATTTTACATTCCCACCTGCAGTGTACAATGGATTGAATATCTCTACATCCTCACCAACCTTTATGTCTTGTCCTTTTCATGCTAGCCATTCTAATGGGTATGAGGTGATGTCTCATTATGATTTTGATTTGCATTTCCTTGATGATAAGTGGGGTTGAACTAATCTTTTTTGTGTACCTGTTGGCCATTTTATATACCTGTTGGCCAATTGTATGTCTTTGGAGAAATGTCTATTCAAGTCTTTTGCTGATGTATTAATCTTGCTATTTGTGTTTTGCTGTTGAGTTGTAGGAATTTTTCATGTCTTTTGGATATTAACCCCATATCATTTTATGTATGTATGTATGTATTTATAAATATAATTTATTGTCAAGTTAGCAAACATACAGTGTATACAGTGTGCTCTTGGTTCTGGGAGTAGATTCCCATGGTCATCCCAACAAGTGCCCCTCCTCAATCCCCATCACCAATTTTCCCCTCTCATTCACCTCCCTCCATCAACCCTCAGTTTGTTCTTTGTATTTAAGAGTCTCTAATGGTTTGCCTCCCTCTCTGTTTAAAACTGTTTTTTCCCCTTCCCTTCCCCAGTGGTCTTCTATTAAGTTTCTCAAGTTCCACATATGAGTGAAAACATATAATCTGTCTTTCTCTGACTGACTTATTTCACTTAGCATAATACCCTCCAGTTCCATCCAGTTGCTGCAAATGGCAGGATTTCATTCTTTTCTCATTGCCAAGTAGTATTCCATTGCATATATAAACCACTCTTTATCCATTCATCAGCTGACGGACATTTAGACTCTTTCCATAATCTTATTAACCCCTCCTTATCAGATATATGGTTTGTCAGTATTTTCTCCCATTCCATAGGTTGCTTTTTCATTTTGTTGATTATTTCTTTTCTTGTACAGAAGTTTTTTAGTTTGTTGTTGTCCCGCTTACCGATTTTTGCTTTTGTTGCTTATATGTTTAGTGGCATATTCAAGAGTAAAATACATCAATATAAGATACATATATTAAGCAGGGCAAGGGGCTGACTGCCAATGGCACACTTCTTTCTCATCACTTAACACATGATTGTTGCTTTACAAGAAAATATAGAATTTGGGGGTATTCTTCCAACAAGAAATATTTGTTGCACGGATAACAATGTCATGTGCCACTGCTGTTTCCATACCTTCCTATGTTTATAATTACTTTTTGTTTCAATTCTGTATCATACTGTACTCCTTTTGAACCCATGGTAGATGAAGTAAACTCAAAACATGTAGTTCCAACATGGCACATAACTCAATTGAAGGGTCAACAGTTGAAATAGCTTACTTATCCCTAGAGGCAGTGGTAGCTATGTCACAGGTGCAGCCTGGAGAGAAGCCACAGGAGGATGCCATCAATTAAAACACACCTCCTGATTTCAGAACATTTTAAATGTGGAAAAACAATATTTTAGAATTAATAAACAACAAAATCTTTTTTTATCCTCAGCTTTCTTTTTTTGGTGAAAATAACAATTTATTTTAGTCTTTCTTAAGCAGTGACTTAAGCTCTTGAGAAAATGAGGGACCTGTGGGTATATTTGTTTTTCCTGAGTGCCTGGCATAGGGCCTTGCACTTGGTAAGTATTTACTGGACAAATTAAAATTAAAGCAGATGATGATTATTATAATTATCAAAGGTGCTGAGAGACTGGAACTTAATTATTTCAATTACTACAATGAAGTGATAATTATGTAATGTGATAGAGGTGCTAATTATCGCTATAGTGGCAGTCATATTACAATATATAAATGTTGACACAAGCTTCAATCTTCTCTTTCGTAAAATGTTTTGGCATGAAGAAATATCTGCTACTTGGTTTCTGGTATGTGGCCCAGTGATTTCTGATTTTGTAGATTCTTTGGTTTTCTAGGTTTTGGCTCTGGGTAGTTCTAGACCCCTGAGGGTGGTGAGGATGTGGCCATTGCTTGCCAGGAGTAGGTTCAAAGGTTGGTGTGATAAAAAATGCAAAAAATGAGACCAGGCTTTTGCTTTAGTATTTCTGATGCCATGATTTTTTTTTTAAGTTTATATATTTATTCTGAGAGAGAGAATGCTTGAGTAGAGGAGTGGTAGAGAGAGGGAAAGAATGCCAAGCAGGCTCTGTGCTTGTGGGCCTTGACAGATGGGGCTTAAACTCACAAACTGTGAGATCATGACCAAGCCAAAAGGGAAAGCAGGGGTGGGAGTGGAGATAGAAGAATGAGAATCCTAAGCCCAATGCTGGGCTCAACATGGGGCTCAAACTTAACAAATTGGTGAGATCATGACCTGAGCTGAATCCAGAGTTCGATGCTTAATGGACAGGGCCACCTGGGCGCCCTTATGAGTGATTGATTCTGAGCCAGCCCTCTTCCTCAAGGCTGGGAATTATGTTACCGCTTCTTGGTTCTCCTTCCCAGTCTCCTTTTTAATGTTTCTCAAATCCCTGACTTCACAGTTTTGGAGTACCCTGAGACCTAGTCCTTGAACTTCTCTCTTTGTGTACACACTCCCTTGGTGTTCTTATCTAGTCTAATGGCCAAGTACCATCCATATATATGCTGATGACTACCCCATTCTTATCTCCATCCTGGGCCTCTCCCCAGACACTTTTATATATTCAACTGCTTGTTCAGTTTCTATCATATATCCAATAGGCATTTCAAATTTAGCGTGTCCAAATATGAGCTCTTGATATTGCATCCCCTTCTCTGCCTGCCACCTGCTTCTCTAGAAGTCTTCCCACACAGCAAATGGCAACTCCAGCCTCCTAGTGGCTGAGGTCAAAATTTTGATCCCTTTTGTTGTATTTCTCTTTTCTTTTCTTTTCACTTCTTTTTTTCCCTTTTCTTTTTTCTTTTATTTTTCCTCTCCTATCCTCACCCCTCCCCTCCCCACTCCTTTCCTCTCGCACATCCAACCCAACAACAAACTCTGACTGTTCTAAGTATATTTATAGTCTGACACTTGTTAGCACTTTGACTGCTACCAATAGATTCAGTGTGCTATCACATCTAATCTGGATTCTTTCAGTAGCCCCCTAGCTGGTACCTTGTTTTTTGCTCTTTTGCCCCTTTATTCAGTTCTCAGCACAAAAGTTGGTGTTCTAACCTGTCAAATCATGTCATACCTCTGTTTGGAACTGGCCAGTTGCTTTCCATCTAACTCAGAGGAAAAACTGAAGTCTTTATGAAGGGCCTCTGAAGCCATATATAGGGTGTTTCCCACTTTCTTCTCAGACTTCAACTCTGGCTTTTCTTCCCTTGCTTATTCAGTTCCTGCTACATTGGCTGCTTACAGTATTTTAAACATGCCAGGCACACTTCTATCTTCAGAACTTTGCCTCCTTTCTTGTTAGTTCTCTACCTTCAGTAGCTTAAGCTTCTGCCTCCTACTTCATCACCTCTTTATTCAGATGGTTCACCTTCTTACTGAGCTCTCTGACCACCCTATTTAAACATGAAAATCTTCTCAGGCAACATTCCCTATTCTCCTCCCACATTTTTTTTCTCATAGTATATATTATTATCTAATTTTATATCTTTCATCTATTTATTTTATCTTTATTTTCCACCCTGCTTTACTATGTAAATCCATGAAGTTTTAGGATATTCATCTATTTTCTTCACTGATGTGTGAACGGTGCTTATCAGATAGAGCCTCTTAGGATGTTTGTTGAATGAATTTATGTGAATGAATATGAACAAATAAATACATGGGGGTGGTGTCTTAGCCTGGGATACTGTAACAAAATACCATAGACTATGTGGTTTAAACCACAGACATTTATTTCTCATAGTTCTAGAGGCTGGGAAGTCCAAGATCATGGTACCAGTTGATTGGGTTCCTGGTGGGGGCACTCTTTCTAGCTTGTAGATAGCTGACTTTTTTGCTGTGCCTTCCTATGGCAGATGGAGGCAGGGAGGGAGGGAGTGAGAGAGGGAGAGAAAGAGATTAAGTGCTCCTGAGCAAGAGCTTGCAAGCTAGCTCTGGTTTCTCTTCCCCTTTTTATAAGGACACTATTCCTGTCATGAGTTGTCCCATCCTCATGACTTCATCTAATCTTAATTACCTCTCCCCAAATACCATCACATAGGAGATAAGGGCTTTAACATATGAGTTTGTGGGGGGACACAAAAATTCAATCCATAACAGGTGAAATGAGCTAGGTCAAAAGCCCAGATGATTCAGGGCTGAGAGGTAGGTAACGGGTGTATTGGGTAGTTATTTTGGTGACAATGGAGGCTGCCTAAATACAGGGGTGAGTGCAGGGTGTGTAGAGCATAATTTGGGGTCTCTAGATGGCCTCGACATAGTATTTACATTTTTTAAAAAATGTTTTATTTATTTTTGAGAGAGAGAGAGACAGTGTGAGCAGGGGAGGGTCAGAGAGAGAGGGAGACACACAATCTGAAACAGGCTCCAGGTTCTGAGCGTCAGCACAGAGCCCGACGTGGGGCTCGAACCCACGAACCGTGAGATCATGACCTGAGCCAAAGTCGGCGCTTAACCGACTGAGCCACCCAGGTGCCCCTACATTTTCTTTTGTATGAAGTGGGGATCTTTTTGAGAAGGGAGTTGCTCATACCTTTGATAGATAAAGATAGATCTTTTATCTCTAAGATTGTTCTGGAATGATTGGCAGTGATTCAGACAATGAGAGGCATAACTGGTCAGCAAGTTAAATACATTGCTGTTAGTTCTACTACTGAGTTGGATTCCAGACTCTGTGGCCTACTCTGGTTCGTTTATCTGCCTTATTAGGCAGTGCTGTTCCTGTTGCATAATCTTGTTATACTCAACAAAATTCTTAGGGGGCTCAGGGTAATGAGCAGCTACTTAAGCTGAAATAATTTGGTATATAATATGTAGGGTTGGGTTGGGAATCATGCCATGAGAAATCTTTTTGTGAATTATGACTTCTAGATGTGAGCCTAGATAAAACCCTAACATTTGTAAACATCATCTTAAAAGCACTTGACTCTTTGGACTGTTTAGTTAGTGGGGGTGGGGAAGAAATATTGTTCATTTATAGATAACAGAGTATTTAAACTACCAGTACATTTCTAAGAAATAAGGTAATTATTTGGGATGGGAATTCTATTCTGAGACTGCTGCTTATTTTAATTATGTCACTTCATATCTGATGAACTATTAATATGTTATTTCCTACTTTTTACATGAGTAAAGTCACTGATGTTTCAAAATTAAGTACAATTCTGATTTATGCTAGGTCATTTTCTAGGAAACCAGTTCACTGTGATAGCTTTGGTTATCATGCATCTTAGAGGTTTTAAATGAATGGATTTTTTTCCTAATTGTAAAATAACACATGCTTATTGAAAAGAGCTTGGAAAATGAAACTGATAATTTTGCCATCCTGTGGTAGTCAATATTCATATTTTGGGGAGATTTTCGGTAGATAAAACAAAAACGGCAATACTGTTCAGTTTGTGTTATGCTTTGTTTTATATTGTATAATGAACAATGTGTCATTTAACATTCTTCAAAACATAATTTTAAGGGATATGAAGGATGTCTTTTCATGCATATATGAGTTCAGGTATTTTACTGTTATATGACTTGTAATTGCTCTCATGCTATAAAACAATACCTATTTTAGAGGCTTTTATTCTGTGCTTAAGTCTGGATATGGTAAAAGAGAAGTAAAGACATTTTCTGTCCTAAAAGGGCATGAAATCTCTGGCCTTACTTCATCATATAGGGAAGATTCCTATTGCCAGTATAGAAATATGTTGAGGGGCGCCTGGGTGGCTCAGTCTGTTAAGTGTCTGACTTTGGATCTGGTCATGATCTCGCAGTTCAGGAGTTCAACCTCTGTGTTGGGCTCTGTGCTGACAGCTTAGAGCCTGGAGCCTGCTTCTGAGTCTCCCTCTCTCTCTGCCCCCCCCCCCCCTTGCACTCTGTCTGTCTCTCTGTCTCTCTCCTAAAAATAAAATAGACATAAAGAAAAAAAAAAGAAATATGTTGAAATATAGGCTATACTAAAGGCTTGTTAGCCCTGGCTCTGGTTCTGCTGCATCCATTCACCTAAGGAATGTGCTCTCACTAAGTGCCTCCCAGAGGTCACTTGCAGGCCCGCAGGGCACCTGATGAGTTGGCCCTTGCTGCTGCCCTTAGTACATCTTTCTTCCTGCCATGCCCTCTACCTCTCATTTTTTACCCAAAACAGTTGACTTTAAGGTTAGCACTACCTCATAAACTCACTAAAATGTCTCTAGGACCCTAGAAGAGCTCAGGACATGGCGAAGAATAGTAGAGTTTTCTTTGGAAGAGATTATAGAGTTGGGTTATATTGGATCAAGTGGGCCCTAAGATGTTCTTTTTGATGTTTGTACTTTCTCATATTTCGTTTTTTGCCAGATTCTTATTTTGCATTGCTTTGTTGTTGTTTTTGAAAGAACAGACTTCTAATTTTAAAACAGAAGGTGAAGAAATGGTAGAAACAGAAGCATAAGATCAAGTGATGGGTTAAAATGCCAGTGCTGTGATCCTTAATGTAATTCTCCCTTTGATTGTTCTCACTTGAAAGAATGCCTTTTCCTTCCTATTGTCGACTACTACCTGCTGTCAGTTGGAGAGGGAGTAAGTCGAGCAACTTGTCAAAGACTTTCTAAGCTCCCTTCATATGGTTCGCAGAAACAGAGCTGGATTTTCATTTCTTCTTTCATTCAACAGGAGTCCCTTTCATGTTTGAAAATTGAAAACGCGTGTTTTTCAGTGTGGAGCGAGGATGTGTGTGCCCTCTGGCACACCTGTTTCTAATTTCCTGACTTGAAAGCATAACCCATCAAAAGGAGCAGAAAAACAATTTCTTTCTGACACGCTGCTTCGTGCTCCTTACTGGACTGAAGGCCTTCGTGGCTTTGCCATCTTAGCTCCCTCTGTAGAAGGTTCTTGTTAGAGGCAGTGTTCACTCGATACAAGCAGTGCCTTTTATAGCACAGAGCCATTTTTGGTATTATTTTGTTGTGGTGGTGGTGGTTCTTTTTAGCTCAGGAAATTTACTTGAAATAAGATTTATTTAAAAAACACACAAAAAGGTCTTTAAAATTTTTAAATATTAAATGTAGCTGGGCAGTATATGTTGGAACGATATATGTAAGCTGATCAGTGAACCGATTGGGCAGGAATAGCGTTTGGTTGAGCATATGAATGTTTAAATTCCAGAGCGCTGTTTAACATAAATCAAATATTTCCAACGCATTACTTCAGATTTGTGTGTACTTTAAAGTCTTGCCAGCTTAAACGACTATGAGGCACAATATGTTGACTTTGAGTTTTGTAAATTGATAATTTGTTGCTATGAAAGTTGTACATGGTATAACTCATCACTTTCTGAAGGTACATAGTATGTCTGATGTTGGCAAGTTGTTAGGAAAAAAACGATGCCCAGGGAATTCGGGCTTTGGCTCTCAGATGCTTGAAATATGGGTCTTTGGTTCCTCTTAAGGTTTCCCTGGACATTTTCAGCATAAGGGATGTGGTTCTATAGACACAAACCTTGGTTTAGACTTCCTATTTCTGAGAATTGTTTAGGATAATAATCTTGATGATATATTTTCAGAAACAGTTTCTCAAGCTATTTTTAAAAAACACCTACTTTTTTCACACTTTAGCATGTCTGAGCCACCTGTTAAAATGCATAAAATCCAGTGGGCCTGGGACTCTGCTTTTTTCACAAGATGCCAGGGCTGCTAGTCCATAGATATACTTTAAGTGGTAAGACAACATTTCAGTAGGCAGTATAGTAGTGCTGTCCCCTAACTGGGCCTTGCCTCTAGCACTTATCCCATACAATTTCCCAATCTCTTCCCACAATGTGTTTTGGTATTTCAAAGGATAAAGAGATCTAGTATATATCCTGGACCCTAGGTATCCCTGAGAGCATTAACAGTGAAACAAGTTAACTTATGGGCCACCATTGATAAGGGACTACTGAGACAGGATTATTGTGCTGGCAGAAATGATGTTTATGTTTTCAGACTCTTCTAGGATGCGCCTTGCCCTAGCTGAGGTCCTTGTTGCAAACAGAAGTGGAGAAAAGGTGCTGATAGGTTGTATTTGTCCTTTGGCTAGTAGAAAAGATGGATAGACATTTTTAAAAATCTGAGTTAGATATTGAAGAATTAGAGACTTTATTAAATTTCTACAGTGGTATTGTAGGTCTACATGTGTCCACATTGAATGTAAGATTAGGTGCATGCTGGAGGCAGTTGGAGCGCAGGGTAGCATGGGTTTGGGAATCAGACTTGGGTTTGAATTGTAATGGAGAGAGCATGTTGGAAGAGTATGTCCACCTGTGCCAGGATGAGTACATCTTTCTTTATGGAGGAGAGACATACAGATATGTTAATTATCATTGAGATTATTACTTTGTACCATTGTATCTCCTGTTGGTTGGAACTCAGTGTTGTGAGGGTGTTTTGGAATGCTGAGGAGTTCTGTTTCTTCCTTCTCTTTCTCTCTATTCTAGCTCTGCAAGAGAATATTATCCTGGTTCTTTATAATAACCTGGTAAATTATGTGTTGTAATCTGTCATATTAGTCGTTATTTGCTAATGTTGGTGATAGAATAATAATATTCTGCTTGGATTCTGCTATGATGATGTGGTGGTGTGTTCTCAGAAATATGAATATTTGCCCTATGTAGCTAAGATAGGTAGTAAAATTCATGTCAGAGGACAATACAGATGGAAGATTTACTAACATTTGTTTCATCTCAGTTCTTCCTTATCCTTAAAAGTTTAGATTTAAAAAAAAAAAAAAAAGAAAAGAAAAAGGGTGCCTGGCTCAGTTAGTTAAGCATCTGACTTCAGCTCAAGTCGTAATCTCTCAGTTTGTGGGTTTGAGCCCTATGTTGGGTTCTGTGCTGACAGCTCAGAGCCTGGAGCCTGCTTCGGGATCTGTGTCTCCCGTCTCTGTCCCTTCCCCACTCACGTTCTGTCTCTCAAAAATAAACATTAAAAAAAAGTTTTGATTTGCTTCTGCTTTACTTGTTAAACTTTCATATTTATGCCAAAGTAAATTTAGTGGAATAGAGAAATATAATATTTTTAACTGAAATATTTTTCATACTTTGTTGTATATAGATCTTTATTTGTCTGATTTGTCTTATCTGCTTTGACTTTCCTTCACATCTCAGCAACAATTCTTTCTTTGTAGCTTTTCGCATCAGAATTATTTGTATCTGAGTACAGACTTGGGTTGGTGTACAGCCCTGGGCTTTCCTCAGAACAACTTTTGCATAAGCCCTGCCCATGTCTTCAAGTTCATGGGTAGTTCTTAGCAACTCACTATGTGAATTGTACAAGTAAGTTTTTATGATGATCTACACAATAAACTCTTACTGTGAAGTCCTAGCTGTCGTCATTTACTTCATTTCTTTATTGTTATCATTGCAACATAAACAGCTTAGCACACAGTTGCTTGAGGAAGGTGTGTGTGTTTCTCTTTTGGCTCCTGTTTAGAATCCCTTCCCTCCTTATCCATATGGTGAAGTCCATATGGTTCATCTTTCAGGTTTGAGCTCCAATGTCTTTCTTCTCTTTTCTTCAGCTTCCCTTCTTCCCTCTCCCCCACCCCCTTCTCTCATTCAGTCCTACAGATTTACTCCCTCCATGGTCAGAGGGGCCAAGAGGTAGCATTTCTGTGACTTGTATGATTGTTCCCCATTACACAGCCTGGGAGCTCCTTGTAGAAGAAGCTGGTGGCTCAAAGATACAGTTAAAAAAAAAAATCTTTCTTGAACTGAATTCAGTGACCCTTTGCCTGTGCTGAAGCACTGTCATACAGTCTGATTGGCACAATGACTGACTTTTTGTCACATAGGTAAACCACAGCTAGTGCTCCTGCTTACTGAAGAGCTTTTTACACATCCATGATAGAGGCTCTGTTCTTTTGAAGAGAAGTGTTATGTAGTTTAGTTGTGATAAAATCTATTACACTTTTTAATATCTTTCCATTACTGTAGTAATTAGAATGCTTTGGGCTGCAGGTTACAAAACTCACAACCTGAACAGGTTTCAACAATAAGGAATGGTATGATGTTGCATAGGAGGAAGTTCAGACATAGGTGGACCCCAGGGTTAGTTGCTTCAGGAACTCTACTGATGATATCAAGGACCTAGTTTTCTTCTGTCATCATCATTGTGGCCTCTTCCCAAGGCTGATGGCAGAAAGGGTACTGCATTGCCAGAAAAACTCATCACACAAAAATCTCTAGAGAAAAAAAACAACATTATTTTTTGGGAGGTAACTCTTTTCTAGGATTGAGAAACATTTTCCTCAGAAACTTCCCAGACTTCTCCTTACATTTTGGTGATTGGCTAATCTTGGGTCACATGTCCATTCCCGAGCTAATCATTGATGAAAGGGAATTACCCATAAGCCTATCATGGGCTGGTATGCCTGTGAATCACATATGTGACTGTGGGTTGGGGGGAGTAGAAAGCAGAACAAAATTAGGATTCTGTTAGGAAAAGAGAAAGAAGTAAGTGTGCAGATAACCACAAGTATCCTATTAAATTTGGCACTTGCCATCATTTTGTGATCAGTAATAAGGATGATAACTACAACTATCATTTGTTAAGCATTTGCTGTGGGCAGGCACTATGCTAAGTACTTTTTACATAACGATTCTCATTTTCAAATGAGAAATCTGAGGTTCAGCAAGGTCAAATAGTGCCTGAGTGCCTAAAGAATCTAAAGAATCTTGACTCAATGACAGTAGAGAAATATGAAAAAGAAGAGGAATTAAATTGAAATTTAATCAGCTATTCTACTTAAAATGTTATAGGTCACGTATATAAAGAGTTAAAAATATATAGTTCCCATTTAAGTCTGTCCTTACCAAAGCCATGCCTTTTGCCGTTATTTTTGGCTAACACAGAGTTGGCTGTGGAAAATGGATGTTTTTGTTTTGAAAAATCAAATGCAGTAGATTAAAAAAAACACACCACCACAAAGTTTGTTTATATCTTCATTTCACTCAAATTGAATAGATGAAATGGGATCTGGCCTTTTTCACATTGTTTATGTTCTGCTTTGCTTCTTGGTTCTGGGGCAGAATTCCTGGTTCTGTTTGAATTTGTTTTCCTCTCAAGTATCATTCACAGGATTATTGTGTAAATTAATAAAGAGAAAGTATTTCTAGTCAGTAAGCATAGTAATTGTCCTAATATGACATAATACAATACTATTTTATTAGCATTATAAAACACCTTTTAAACACGTGTTCCCTTAACCACATTCTACTTTTTTTTAAGTCTAGAGGGTGATTTACATAAGTAACCACTGTAATATTTAAAATGAAAGTGATTTACATAAGTAACCACTGTAATATTTAAAATGAAGGGTCATTTGAGGGTCTTACTCCTTTTCATCTCTTAATATAAGGGTGAAGTTAGATGCTTGATCTGTATTTCATTTATGTGTAATAAAAGGACCTATGCAAATAAAGTACATGAAATCGAAGTGAATAAAGTTGTTTTTGCTTAATGAAACTGTTATATAAATGGCATTATTGTGTGTGTGCATGTGTGTGTGCGCGCATGCACACACACAGGGATTACATGGAGACTGAGGAATGATGTTATATCCTCTGATGAAAGCTTCTGATTTTTGTTTTAGCCAATATAATGTAACACATTAGGTGCTTAATTAAGTGAAGTTACTCAGTCTAAAGGAGCCATCTGTAACTATTTGGTTATCTATTGCTGTTTAACAAGCCACCCCCAATCTTTGTGGTTTAGAAGAACAACCCTTTTCTTATTTCTTACGATTATGTGTGTTGGGTGGATCTCAAATGGACAGTTCTTTTGCCAGTTATGCTTGGGCATTCTCATGTGTTTGCATTCAGGTGGTGGCTTAACTAAATATCCATGATAGTTTTATCACATGGCTGGTGCCTTGTGGGGACAACCAGAAGGCTATGCTCAACTGGTATGCTGGGAGGCTTTGGACTTGCTTTTTCTTCCCATATAGTATCAGAGCTTGTTCCTCTTTAATGTGGCTTCTCCAGCAAGGTAGCTGGACTTCTTACACGGTAGCTCAGGACCCTCAAAATGCGAAAGTAAAAGCTGTCAAGCCTCCTCAGGGCTTAGGTCTAGGACTAGCATTCTGCTTATTAAAGGGCTAATCCAGATTCAGTGTAGGAGGGAATGAATTCTGGACAGCTTTATTCATTGGGGGCCATCTTTGGAGATTAGCTACCATAGTAACTATATTTTTTTGGAGTAACCATTCTCCCTTTGAGAATCTAAAAACTATGGATTCTGTCCCTGGAAACAAGCACATGAACACTGTTTCCTGCAAAAATGTACACACAATTCGAGTAGAGTTTTATGGTATTCTTAGTTTTGGATTGCTCAGCTTAAGTACCCCTGGTCTAACTCATAAAGTTTAGGAATTTACTAACCCCTAAGTTAATGATTTAAATAGTAATTCTATTATTTTAAAATAGCTGCATAAAATTTTATTCTGTGGTTGTTTCAGTTTTTTTAGAATGATCATTGAATTGTTTCCTGGTGTTTTGTTTTTTGTTTTGTTTTGTTTTGCTTTTTGCTGTTCAAATAGCAGTGATTTTCTTGTACATAGCATTTGTATACTTGTCTATTTCCTTATCACAAGTATTTGAAAATATACTTTATGACTTAAAAGGAATGGACATTTTTAAGGATTTTGGTAGATATTGATTTATTATATCTTTTTTTCTTATTAAGAGCTGAGTAGTTTTATTTATTTATTTATTTATTTTTTTACAAATAGTTTATTGTCAAGTTAGTTTCCATATAACACCCAGTGCTCATCCCCAGAAGTGCCCTCCTCCATGCCCATCTCCCCCGTCCTCCCCACATCCATCAGTCCTCAGAACTGAGTATTTTTAAATTGTGTCATTATATATATGTATAAGAATGTATCATAGATGTAAGTTGTGAAACCTAAAAATAAAAGAAAATCCCTTGCACTTTTATCATTAACTTAACATGAATATTAGTAATAGTAATAACTACTTCTATCCTTTCCCAAATCCCTGCCTCTCCTCCAGAGAGAATCACTATCCTGAATTTTGTGTATCATTCTCTTGCCTTGAAAAAAAAGTTTAATATGTATACATCCTAGACAACATATTACTTAGTTTTATGGTTTTATTGAGCTATAGAAGCATGCTTTCATATGATACACAGTTCTCTGTAACTTGCTTCTTTCACCAAATATTATGTTTCAAACTTTGCTCTATAACTCTACTGCATTTAACTTAACATTTGTAGAATACTCCATTGTGTGACTGTATCTCAGAATTCTATGATTTCTCCTGCATTTACTTGGCTCTAATTATTTTAAAAGAGAACCTTTTCCTCATCATCTGTTTGGCTACCCACAGATATAGTTTATACAGGAAAGGCAGAAAAGATGCTCAGGTCTTTTTATTTATACATCAGTTTTCAAAGTAATGACATGATGCTCAGGTAATTTCATAAGATGCTCAATGAGGTTTTATTGTATTGAGTTTATTTTTTAAATCTACATTTACTTATTTGTTCATATGTGAAATTGTCAGTTTATAGATTTTTATATATTTAATGTATTAAGTCCATTGCATTCATTATTATTTTCCCTCTTGTAATTTAGGAGCTCTGACATTTGAAAGAATTCTAAATACACCTTTGTATTTAGAAGTTATTAGATACATACACGTTTAGTATCATTGTGTCTTCTTGATAAATTAACCCTTTTACCATTGTAAAATATCCTTTTTTATCTCTAGATAATCCTCTGTTTTGTTAATTTTGTTTAACATTGAGATAGTCACACCAGCTTTCTTATGCTTAGTGGCTGTCTGAGATATCATTTCCCACCATTTTACTTTTAGCCTATCTTGCTTTTTATATGAAATTATGTTTCTTCTAAACAAAGTGGGCCCCTTCCCTTTTAAAATTAATCCAGATTGATAACCTGAGGCTTTTACATGTAACGTTTAGTCCGTTTACAATTAATGTAATTATTGATATGATCAGACAAAATCTGACCATCTTGCTTTTTCTTTTGTATTCTTCCTTTGTTCTTCTCTTTTCCTGTTTTCCTCTGGATTGAGTATTTTTTGGTACTTCATTGTTTTCTCCTCTATTAATATTTTGTTCTTCATCAGTATATTATTTTTTGTGTGTTTGCTGTAGAGATTACAATATGTATCATCAAGTTACCATAGTCTACTTTATAGTAGTAATAATATTTTATTTCATAAACAATGTAAGATCCTTTTACTAGGATAAATTCGTTATTTCTTTTCTACCCTTTGAGTTCTTGTCATATATTTTAATTTTCATATTATGTTATAAACCCCACAATGTATCATCTTCATTGTTATTTTTACTTTAAATGGTCTGTTATCTTTTAAAGAAATTTGCACACAAATAAGCACATGCACACATACTTAATAGCTTTTTAAAATAAAATTGTTTTTATCCAACTAGCTCCTCTTTTTGATTCATTTTATTTGTAATACCAACCCTAAAGAATGCTTTTTAGTATTTTAATAGTTCAGCTTTGCTGGTGATGAATCTGTCGTCTTTGTCTGAAATATTTTATTTCCTCTTTATTTTTGAAGGATATTTTCTCTGCACAGAGAGTTCTATGTTGACTGTATTTTTTCTTCAGTTGTTTCTGATGAGAAGTTTTATAGTTGTCCTCTTGTGTGCAATATGTATTTTTTAATCTGTTTTTAATATTTTATCTTTGGTTTTCAGCAGTTTGACTATGATATCCGTAAGTGTGATATTCTTTGTATTTATCTTTCTTAGGCCTTGCTGAGTGTCCCAGGTTATTGAGTCCCAGGTTTCACTTGTCAAGTTTGGAAATTTCTCAGCCATTATATACTCAGACATTTCTTCCACCCTGTCCTTTCTTCTACTTCTGAGTCTGCTGTTATATGCATTTGGTAGTCTACAGATCTATGGTGCTTTGTTTCATTTTTAGTCTTTGTGTTTCAATTTGGGTAGCTTCTCATGACTATTATTAAATTCACTGATACTTTTCTTTTGCTCTCTCTTATTTGCTCCTAAGCCTGTTGAATGCATTTTTATTTTTGATACCTATTTTATTTTATTTTATTTGGTTCATATTTGAAGATGTTTTCTGTTGAGACTTCCCTCCTTTCCACTAGTTACATAACATAATTATTCTAGTTATTTTAAGGTTCTCATGATAATTCCAACATTGGAGCCATTAGTAGCCTATTCTTTTGACTATTTTTTTCTTTGTTTATAGGGCATGTTTCTTGCTTTTTCATATGTTTATAATCGTTGATTATATGATAAACATTATGGTTGGAACACAGGCAATATTGAAATAGATAATCTACTAAAAAGGAGCACATTGAATACATCTAGGAGAGAATTGAGTCAGTCTCATTTGTAATTGACATATTCAAGAGTTTAGAAACATTATTCTTTTTGGTGGAAAATTGTTCCATATTTTGTCAATAGAAGCCCCTTTAAGTTGGATTCAGTTCTCTTTAATAACTATTTTTGATAATTTCCTTGCTTTTAGGTAGAACAAGATACCTCAGACTCCTTTTGGACACTGCCTTAGCTGGGCCCAGAACCAGTCATTTTTCCAAAGATCCTTATTTCTTTTTTAATAGGAAATAGTATGATTCTAACATGATAATCTAATATTTTCACCACAATTTCCATGTTAGTGTCATTGTTGCCTTTGTCACATAGAATTCATGGTTCCAGCAGAAGGTATTTGTATTAGAAATCAAAATGAAAGTTTAACTTCCTGGTTTATAATCATATGCTTGTAGATTTTAAAGTTAATTCAGAGCCATGTGGGTTCTTAATTTGTGGTTTGTGGATCCTACGGAATCTATACATGGGGTTTCATGGAAAATACCCTGAATTTCCTGAGACTGTTTAATTTTAGGCAAAGATACATCTTTTCTTTCATGCCCTGGGAAGCAGAGTCTTAGGCAACTTTTGAATAAAATTGCAAATAAATTTCTTGGCTAAATTAAATGTTTAAGTGTAATACAGATGGATATATTTTCTTCTTTAGCATTATTTCTTAATGATATCAAATGAAAATCTTGACAGGTGCTAAATTTTATATTCTCTATTTGCTTTTACTACATGCTTTACTTGAGGTGTCCTACCTGTTTTGCATTTTCCTTCTTCTATCTACTTCTGTGATTTTTGTTAGTGGGTGATAAGATAGCTTTAGGACCATTTTTTTACTGTTATTCCTTAAATTCTACTCTGATCTAGACAAATGAATAGGAGTACCATTTTCCCTTTTCACCTTCAGACCTTTTGTGTCTTTCTCCAATCTCAGAACCACCATTGACACTGTGTTGACTAGAGAAAGGGATAAGCAGTGACGTGAGCAGATTTAAAACTTTTTCCCCATTGTACTTCATGAGGGCTCTAAATACTGAACATTGGTTTTAAACCCTGAATAACAGCTTTAAAACTGATTAAATGATTTATATTGCCTCTCTTTTGTACAGAGGAATTTATTGAGAAATAACATCAACTCAGGCTTCCTTTTTCAGTTTTTAAAGAGGCTGTGGCCATTCAAATCACCCCCCTAAGTCACTTCTAAATTTTGTCATTAAGAAAATTATTAATTAAATGTTTAACATATATGGCTGGCTTGGTAGTTATAGGTTAAATTTATGATATAGTATAACTGTCTTGGTTATGTTCTTTCTGTTTGTGGGGTTCATAAATATATATAATCAATATGTATATTGAAATATTTATTTTACATTACATCTACATTATTATACATATTTATAACTGTGTTTTGGCTTCTTTGCCTCATAAAATGCACACTGTGGCCTTGATACAAAATGAAATTTCCATCTTTAATATTATTTCTTTGGGGCTTACTTACTGATTGTTTCTAGGATGTTGTGGTTTAAATTGGGAGTTTCCTACAGTCCTAAATGTTGGTATCAAAATTTGTTGTGCTGTTTATCTGCAAATAATTATTACTTTGATCTTGACCATCGACTTAGATTTCTGAGGGTTTTGAATTTTCTTCATATCTCCTTTTTCGTATGACATGATTTCTACAGTGGTGAGAGAAAGGGAGAGAGAATCTTAAGTAGGCTCCACAATGGCCCTCCAATGCAGGGCTCAGTCTCATGACCAGAACCAAAATCAAGAGTCAGATGCTTCCAATTGAGCCAGCCAGGTACCCTAGAGTATTGTAATTTAGATAACTAAATCTAGAATAGTTAGATCAGAAAGCAAGGTACTATTTTATTATTTTTATTTACATTCAGAATGGATATGTAGTACAGTCCCCACGTTGAGATGTGACTTTGACAAAGAGAGGCCAACAGAAAGGAGTGGCTCAAGCTTAGGCGATGGGTGCTTCTGTGTTGTTAACCACAGACTCTTTCTGACATGGCAAATTGGATAATGGCTGTTCACTACTAATTTTTGTTGGAGCTTTTTTATTTGTTTTTTAGTTTCTGAAAGTATTTATAATCACAAAACTGGAACTCTTCATTTATGTAGCTACCTCTTCAGACATTTGAATCTTTTGTGGTTTGGTTATATCGTCTCAATAAAATTGATAATAGTGGGAATAACTAGTAATTATCAAGCATTTAGTATGTATAGCATTTGCCTAACACTGTGTTGTAGATGAGATATTTTCCCATGTTTAGTTGTAACTGTTGTAATATATTTTTCTATACTCTAAATAATTAGGAAGTGCTAAAGCACATATTAATCACATCCTACTTTGTAAGAGATGAGATCTTTAGGAGCTAATTATAAAATTGGTTTCTTTTCATTATTTATTATTGATCAAAAAAAATCAAGAAATCCTGAGTTGTTTTTGATAGATTACTATAAATATCTAAAGTGTGGTGGTGGATTATGGATTAGAGAGAGCTAAATATTGAGGAAACAGTAAGCGTGTGTTGGTGAATATAACCTTTAGACTTGACTGGATTAGACATCTTCACTACTTATTCCATCTCTTTATAAAGCTCTTTATGTTTTCTTCTTGTATGTAATAGGTTCCAGGTTTGATAACCATAGGGACACTGTGAAGACTGAAATCATGTGTGTTCTATCACTTTTAAGGCAGTTCTCTCTTTAATTTCACAAGACAGGCTTGAAAACCAGAAGTAACCCAACTCCAAAATTGGCAGTAAATCGTCTGAAAGGGAAAAGGTGACGTACTGTGTAATAAATTCCTTTGTTGAAAAAGAGATGTTGCAATACTGGAAACTGAAGTACCAAATGTTTCCTTTTAAATTTGGAAAGGCCTTTCCTCATTACTTATCTGTCCCTGTGGACTTCTAACAGGGGATGTGTTGAAAGATTTTTCAGATGCCCACTAGCCCCAGTGAGAGTGAATGGCAGCATTTATAAGATGACATAAATACTTCACAATCATCAGTAATCCTTGGAGATGTGTGGTGTGCCAGTGGTACTTGAATGTGAGCTTTTGTTGCTGCTGATCCTGTTCTCGTGTACGCAGGCTGCCTGGGAATGTGGGTTATGTCTCTCCTGTGAATGCAACTTCACTTTCTCCCTCTGGGGGCTCTTTGTATTAGAACTGAGGCTAGAGTGGTTTAGAAGAAATTAAGTTTCCCAAAGAGGAGAAAGATCTATGACATTAGGAGTTACTCTTTAAAATCCTAATCTCTTCCTGTGGAAGAATTATCATAATCTTCTACATTTAAACGTTACATTAAAACCCTACATTTGAAAACCAAATCAAAAGTTTGACCCATAAGGTCCTTTTAATTTTCATTTTGTAATAATTTGGCTCATGCTACCACTGCTGCCACCATTAATTTGAGACAAAGATAAAAAAGATGAAAAATCGTCTTGAAATGTTAAAGATATATCTTAAGTGTTACCCAAGAGTCGGTAAATTTTTGTTTCTCTATACTTAGCACAAACACTTTTCAGTTTGTTATTTAACCTTTTAGGACTAAAACATGATTTGACAGTATGATTTTGGGGGACTATTATGTTTGCATATTTTAAATTATCTTAGTTTAAGATAGAAGGCTGCATCTATCACTAGAGCCGAGGTGAAAATACTAAATGTGTGATGAAGTTAAAATGAATAAAACACCTGTAGCATTAGTTCACAGTCTTCCTTACCAACTTATGAACTCAGGTATCGGGAAGTAAAGTGCATGGGACCAAATCCCATTATGGGAGTCTCTGCCTTGGTCTTTACTCTCTTGCCTTTAAAGAACGTATTGTGAATGCAGGAGTGTAATACTGAAGTCAGGCAATAAAACCCGTTGAAAAAAAATGGGTATTTATTATAGGAATTAGGGAAAATAGAGTAAGTAATGAACAAAAATCATGCATAACCCATGATTCCTGGATAACCAGTTAAAATGTTTTCAGCCAGACTGAGATTTTTTTCCATATTATTTGTTTTGATAATGAACTGTTTACTCAGGTGATCATTTGGACTCTATGTGAAGGCCCAGCTTGCTTTGAAGCAGTAGCCTTTAGAATTGCAAATCAAAGGCTAAACTCCTTTTCAACTGTATTCTAGGCCCTCAGTGATTGTCAGACCAGCTGAGAATCACTTTGTCATAATAGAAGAGAAATACAGGGACTAGGTTGAGGAAAGACAGTGACAGAAAATGGTTTTCCTTACAATTATTACCTCCATTGTAGTAGGTATTAAGTGCTTACTAAGGGCCCAACCCCATGCTAAATGTTTTATGTGCATTATTTCATTTTGTCCTCACAAGAGCTCCAAGAAGTAGTTGCTGCTCACATTTTTCATTTTACAGCTGAAGAAACTGAGGCTTAAATAAGGAGTTCAAAGTTACTCGGCTGGATTTAAACATGAGTCTGACTATAGAATAGAAAATAGTAATTCCTACTGTACAGGACCTTAGGCCTTAAGTAGGTGTGTGTGTGTGTGTGTGTGTGTGTGTGTGTGTGTGTGTGTGTGTGAGAGAGAGAGAGAGAGAGAGAGAGACAGACAGAGACAGACAGAGCCAGAGACAGAGAGTATGAATAAATAGAATGCACAAGGTGCTCTCTAATAAACAAGACTCTGCTGCCTGACTTGAGAACTCTCCGGTTCCTGCTTTAGTAAAGATACAGAAACTCTTTTGTAATGTATGGTCAATGTGTTTACTAGAAAAATGATGGCGTTATTGGGCACTTGTAGATGAGGGAAAAATAAAGATGCTCTATTTACTCTTCTAGTTTCCTCAGAGTTTTGATAACTTTTTCTAGATTCTAAACAAACCCACAAACAGGCATTCTAAAGATCGCCTCCCTAAAGTGGTCTTATGACTTAGGGAAGTGGTCACTTTTTACATGGATAAAAAGTGCTGTTAAATATCTAAGACTCCATTTTTCAGGCATTATAAAGGATTTATTTTAATTAAAATGACTCATTTATTCAAATAAATTTGGTTTTTGGTAGCAATTAAATATATCATGGCTTTTCCAGAATAACTCAGTGAAAATAAGTGTGCTCAGACCAAATGATATTTTTCAAGTATGGCTGCAAATGATACCTGATAGATAAACCTACATGAACTTACCAGAAATTATATTTGACTCAATGCAGTTTTATGTTTGAGTTGAAGGAAGTAAGTAGAAGTTATCTTCTTTCAGTGTAGAGTTTTCAGACCCGTTTTCTTCCTCAGCAAATAGCTCTCTATATAGATTAAGAACACATTTGGCCCAAACATCCACTGACAGATGAATGGGTAAACAAAATGTGTATATATTACATACAACAGAATATTATTTAACCTTAAAAAGGAAGGACATTTTGTTAAGTGAAATAAGTCAGTCACAAAAGGACAAAAATATATGCTTTTACTTATATGAGGTGCCTAGAGTAGTCCAATTTGTAGAGGTGGAAGGTAGAATGGTAGTTGCCAGGGTTGGGAGGAGAGAAGAAATGTGGAACTGCTGTTGGATGGGTGCAGTTTCCGTTTGAGAAGATGAAAAAGTTCTGGAGGTAGATGGTGGTGACGGTTGTACACACCACAAATGCCACTGAATTGTGTGCTTAAAAAACAATCAAATGGTAAATTTTATGTTATATATGTATGAAAGGAAGAAAAATGAAAAAAAAAACCCATGCATTTGAGCTTAAAAAAGAAAATTCAGTTATATTGGCTTAAACAGATAGTTTGTTTTGTTTTATTTTAGATGTAACAAGAAGCCTGGATGGAGACTGGGGTCAGCACCTCGTCTGTCCTTTCTCTCCTATATTCCTCATGGTATGCCTTCCTGCTTCTATATGTCACCCCGTGGTTACAGGATGGCTGCTGTACCTCATTTAGCTGTACAGGTGCAGGCATGGAAAATTAGATTTAGTCAGATACAGTGCAGACATTTAATGTAGAGCTCCCTGACTATTTCTGTACTCCGTATTTCATAGCCCCATGGTGGTTGCCTGAACTGTGTGACTATTTCTGGGCAATGGACTGGAGTGGAAATTGTATGTGTGACTTCAGACCCCAGATGCTCTCTTGCTATGGAGTGGGCTTGATCCAGGAGGGGCAGTTATAGATGATGGAGCCTCTATTAGCCTAGGCTTGTTTCTTTTTTTTTTTTTTTAATTTTATGTGAACTTTTTATTGAGCAAAATGAGTAGTAAAAGTAAACATTTGTTCAGTCCCCAGAGTTACAGGTTGAGGTGACATGAAAGAGGTATCTTCCAGAGGGCCTGGATAACAGTGGATGGCTCCAAATAAGGCTATCAAGGCTGTGCAAACTGAATCCTTGCTATCCACCTAAGGCCGTGTTGTTTTGTCCTCAGATACTCCATCACATACTTTCTTTTTTCCTTCCTTAAATAGTTTATTGTCAAGTTGGTTTCCATATAACACCCAGTGCTCATCCCAACAAGTGCCCTCCTCAATGCCTGTCACCCCCCATTTCCTCTCCCCCACCCCCCTCAGCCCTCAGTTTGTTCTCAGCATTCAAGAGTCTCTCATAGTTTGCCACCCTCCCTCTCCCCAACTATTTTTCCCCTTCTTCTCCTACATCGTCCTCCATTAACTTCCTCCTAATCCAGCAATATGTGCAAANAGGATGGTGATGCCTCCCATTTGGTTTTCCTCTTCAATATTACTTTGGCTATTCGGGGTCTTTTGTGGTTCCATACAAATTTTAGGATAGTTCTAGTTTTGAGAAGTATGCTGGTGCAGTTTTGATTGGGATTGCATTGAATGTGTAGATTGCTTTGGGTAGTAATAACATTTTAACAATATTTATTCTTCTGATGCATAAGCATGGAATGGTTTTCCATTTCTTTGTGTCTTCTTCAATTTCCTTCATGAGTTTTCTATAGTTTTCATCACTCAGGTCTATATCTTTGGTTAGGTTTATTCCTAGGTATTTTACGTGTTTTGTTTTTTTTTGTGCAATTGTGAATGACATCAGTTTTTTTATTTCTCTTTCTGTTGCTTCATTATTGGTGTATAAGAATGTAACTGGTTTCTGTACGTTGATTTTGTACCCTGAAACATTGCTGAATTCATGGATCAGTTCTAGTAGGCTTCTGGTAGAGTCTGTCAGGTTTTCTTTGTAGAGTATCATGTCGTTTGTGAAAAGTGAAAGTGTGACTTCTTCTTTGCCAATTCTGATGCCTTTGATTTCCTTTTGTTGTCTGATGGCTGATGCTACGACTTCCAGCACTATGTTAAACAACAGTGGTGAGAGTGGACATCCCTGTCGTGTTCCTGATCTCAGGGGGAAAGCTCTGTTTTTCCACTATGATATGTCATGCAGAAGATCGATTCATGTTACGTCTGAGGGGATTTCTCTGTGCCTCTTGAATTTCAGCCTCTACTTCCCTCCCCAGCTTGGGGAAGTTCTCTGCTATAATTTGTTCAAGGACTCCTTCAGCACCTTTCCCTCTCTCTTCCTCTTCTGGAATTTCTGTGATACGGATATTGTTCTGTTTGATTGTATTGCTGAGCTCTCGAACTCTCCTTTCATGTTACTGGATCAGTTTATCTCTCATTTTCTCAGCTTCCTCTTTTTTTATTATTGTGTCTCCTAAATTACTTATTCTCCTTTCTGCCTCTTCAATCCATGCATTGGACACTTCCATCTTACTATGCATCTCATTTATAGCATTTTTTAATTCATCGCAACTATTTTTTTTCTTACAAATAGTTTATATTCAAGTTGGTTTCCATATAACACCCAGTGCTCATCCCCACAAGTGCCATCCTCCATGCCTTATCGCAACTATTTATAAGTTCGGTAGTGTTTGTAGCAATAGTTTCTCTGATGTCTTCCATGCTTTTTTCAAATGCAATGATTAATTTTATGACTGTTGTTCTGAATTCTTGTTCAGTTTTGTTGCTTATATCTGTTTTTGAACAGTTCTTTAATTGTCATTTCTTCCTGGAATTTCTTTGGAGGAGAGTTTTTCTATTTCATCATTTTGGTTAGCTTTCTCTCTCTTGTTAATTTTACAAGCTTGTTATGCACTCTGCCCCTGTGTGTGCTGCTTTATTAAAGAGGACTCTTTGACTGTCCATTCAGGAAGTGTTCTTTGAATGGTGTCTCTTGGCCTCCCTTGTTGAGACTTTGGTTATTTTATTTCCCTACTCGTAGTGGTATTTGGGACTCTCCACCATGTGTACTTTGGCTTGTTTCTTGAGGTAGCCCTGGAAAAGAAAAGAAAACCACAGAAGGAACAAAGGTACACAAATGCACAGACAAATCCAATAAACATGCAAACTGAAGGAAAAAGAAAAAGAGAAAAAGGAAGGGACAAAAAGAAAACAAAACAAAAAGAAAATAAAACGAAGGAGAGAAGACAAATAATCAAAATAAAAATTAATAATGAATTGAAAAAAGAAAAGAAAAGAAAAAACCGCAAAGACACAGGACAGTCTAAAGGCAAAAAACCAGAATTCTCAGCTACAAATAAAGAGCCAGGTGTATGCAGTGCTGATGGAAGAGCATAAACAAAGAGAGAAATGACAGGATGGAGGAAGCAAAACTGGAAATGAAATGACCAGGCAGGGAGACTAAGAGGCTTGATTCAGAGGGAGAAATCATAGAATATGTTTAGACGCCATGAGAAAGGAACAAAAATGTTACTCTGAGAAACTACATAGTCTGATTACTCCAAAGAGAGAGAAAAAGGTAGTGGTGGAAGTATAGAGTGTACATCTAGAGATGAATTAAATGTGACTGTTTAAGCAAACTAGTGACCAGAGTGCCCCAACTAGCAGAGTGGAGGGTTACGAATGAGAAAAGGGAGATTATATCTGAATAGAAAGTATTATATAGGGTTAATCATGGCAGTACATCCATGTTGGTCTTGCCCCAAGCTCAGGTTAAAAAAAAAAAAAATGCTCTCTGGCAGGGGGTGGTCATGGCTTGGTGTAGGCAGGTCTTGCCTCCACTGTGTCCTGCTGGCTGCTCCCTGAGGCCCCACCTCGGTGGTTGTGGGGAGAAAAACAGCATCCACCAGTACCTTCTCAACCAAGCATTGCAAATCACTCCTTTGGGTCCAATCTCCCTGTGCTGCAGAAGTAGCCAAGGTGGGCTGAGTTCTATGCCCATTCCCCACCTCGTTTCCAGGTTCCAGTCCACAGAAACACAGTCCCGCAGGTCGCTGTCTCCCTGCTGCTGGGGGTTGAGTTGGGGGGAGGGTGAGGAACACTCTCTTTCCAAGCCGAGGTTTTTCTCTTCTCCAGGGATGGTTCCATGAGCAGTCTCAGCTCCTCTTTCCTTTCCCCTCACTCGCCTCAGCTCACCATGACTCACCGCAGCTGCCCTCAAGCCTTATTCCTTCCCCTCCTTCTGTATCTCCGAGTCTTGTCCCGCCTTTATCTTCCCCAGTTTGCACTCACGCACTTATGAGGTTTCCTTCCCAGTGTATTCTCTCTCTTTCTCTTCCCAAACTCCTGTGGCTCAGTGTCCTATGACTTCAGGCCTTCTCTGTTTGAGAGATGGGTGCAAGCGAAATGCACAGAGCTCTCTACTTCTCCGCCATCTTGCCCCTTCCTCCCGCCTAGGTTGGTTTCTGAGTGACTGTTGGAGTACATTTTCTGGTGACCCAGGTACAACATATAACATTAATGAGAATTATATTTTTGTTATTTTAAACCACTAGAGCTTTTAGGTTATTTGCTTTTGCAGATTTGTGTAGTACTTTGACTTTTAATCCAGAGTGGGCTTCTGACAGACAAGTTCGATGACGTGAGGGAGGCATGGAAGCTTTCAGAAGTAAGAGAATGGATATAAGCTGATGAAGGGTTGGAGTTTTATCTGGATAAGGAAGGAAGGAAGGCCCCAAGAGGAGTGCAGGATAGTTCAAAAGCAACAGAATTAATGGATGGCAGATTTTAGTGAGGTGAAGGGAATCGAAGTGCTTTAGAAGTGAGCTGGAAAGATAGGAGGGGTGGGATGATTGCAGTTGAGACTATGGAGGTTAATGTTATTGATAATGACATAGTCATGGGAGGGATTATATGAGGTAGTGTGGATTACTTGAAGAAAGGATATCAGAGAATCTGGATGCCAAGGTGTTGGGAGGATCATCTAGGTAAATTTAAAATCAGCAGGAATTATGACAAGGAGTAGTGTTGGGAAGCATAGAAATAACCTGGGAGCTAAAGTCTCAAAGAATTTATCTTTATATGTCTGAACTGTTTGTATTCACCCTCACTCTCAAATGGTAGTTTAACTGTTTCTAGGTTGACAAGTTATTTTGTTTATTGCCTTAGCAATAAAGATATTCATCTTCTGGCCTCTTGTTGGTTGGGGACATATCAGTTAAAATTTTAAATTTCTTTGTAGGTGATCCTCCTTTTCTTTATGATTAATTTTTAAGTGTCTTTGGTCCAGAGCTTCACTGTGGTATCCCTAAGTATGGGTTTGTGTTTATTCATTTTCTTTGGAACCTGTATGCATCTTCAGTTTAAGAATTTCCTTGTAACTTAAGTTCTGAAAACTCTTTTTAAAAAAATGTTTTTTTAATGTTTTATTTATTTCTGAGATAGAGAGAGAGAAAAAAAAAAAAAAGACAGCATGGGCAGGGGAGGGTCAGAGAGAGAGGGAGGCACAGTATCTGAAACAGGCTCCAGACTCTGAACTGGCTGTTAGCACAGAGCCTGATGCAGGGCTTGACCCCACGAAATGTGAGATCATGACCTGAGCCGAAGTCGGATGCTCAACCCACTGAGCCACCTAGGCGCCCCTAGTTCTGAAAACTCTTATTCATGATCTCTTCAAATATAAGTACTCCCTCACCCCATTCTTTCTTTCCTGTATTTCAAAATGCCTATTAGTATGTTGGATATTCTCATTTTATACTCTAGGCTTCTTAATTCCTCATTTTACTTCTCTTTATGATTCCATGATACCTTTTAGATTTTTTTTCCATAGGTATACCTCATATTTCTTTCTCTTGTATTATGTTTTAAACAATTTTCTTTTAATTTGAAAAGTTTTATTTGGTTCCTTGAATAATCTGCACACCTCCCCATGCTCCCAGTTTGTCCTGTTTTTAAAAATTATGATTTCCCTTCCTTTTAATCTTTGTACTACAAATTGTTCTAGTATAGGGATAGTCAAACTAGGATTTGTGGGCCAGATCTGGCCTGTGGCCTAAATTTGTACAGCCTGTGAGCTAAGGATGATTTTTAAACTTTTAAAGGGTTGTTATAAAAATAAAAGAAGAATATTTGACAGAGATCGTATATAGACTACAAAACCTAAAATATTTACTTTATCTATTTTAACAGAAAATTAACATCAGCCTCTGTTCTATTATCACTTCTTGGTTTGATAAACTTTTACATTTTTATTATTTATTTTTACATATGCTTATTCTTGTGTGTGTGTGTCTGTGTGTGTGTGTGTGTGATTTGTATTTTTTTTTTATTGTGAATTCATCTTAAGTGTAGGTTTTAAAAAGTTAAGGATCCCCACAAGAGAGGAAATATATTCTAATTCTTACAAGAGAGGATATGCATTATAATACTGAAGGCTTTGAGTATGGGGTGTATTGGAATTTCAGCAATAGGAAGCACATTGGGAATGAGTTAACTGAGACGAGGCTCAGGGTTGGGATTAGTGGGAGATGACTTGGCCATGGAGAGTCATTCATAGTGGGCTGTGGGAATGTTCAGGGTTCCTGCTGAATCTAGGGTTCTCATCTGTATCCCTAAGGTTGATCTATGAAAAACACAATGAGGGCACGGCATCTGGACTGGCCTGAATGGCAATTGACTTAATACTCAGTAGTCAGGTAGGGGTCCAGCACCACTGGGGAGATCTGGCATTATGCAGCAATACCCCTACCATCTGCTGTGCATTCTGGGCCTAGCACCAAGTGGGTGCTCAGTAACAATCTGGTGAGTGATTAGATGGGGGAATAAATGAAAATCAAGTCCACGTTTTGAACACTGTTAAGTACCAGGCAAGTATCTGTTGCCAACCTTTGCCCTAGACTACTAACAAGATAGGAATAACCTGGAGAGATACCTCTAGTAGTTGTTTTATAGCCTTCCTTGGATTTTCTACATAAACAATTATGTCATCTGCAAAGCAGTTTTGCTTCATTCTTTCTGATCTTCTTGCCTTTTATTTCTGTTTCTTTCCTTATTGCAATGGCTTGAACTTCCAGAATATTGTTGAATAGAAGTGATAAAAGCAGACCTCATTACCTTGTTTCTGATCTTAGGGAGAAACAATTCAGTTTTTCTCCATTAAGTATGATGTTAACTGTAGGTTTTTTTGCAAATGCTCTTTATTTATGGAAATCAATAATTGAATTTAGAGGCTTGTTCAGATTCATGTGTAAATATTTTGATGTGGGGCAAGACTACAAAAATTTAATTTTATCCTGGGGCATTTAATGTATGGTTGTACCTTTTTGTGCTATTAGCAGCTATTGACGATTGTTGACTATATTATTTTTTGTATTATGGGTTCAAGTGATCATATTCTAATTCTGTGTAATTCTTATTCATTTATTAGTTGGGGATATTTCTATAGAGAAAATTTTCCTTCATAAACTATTTGGTTACCCTGCTTTACAGTTCCTATAGGAAGGGCAGAGAAATGTTAGATTGTTTGCTTTCATTTATCAATTTTCAGAATAGTGAATTGGTTCCATAGCATCTTTCAAAAGTAACAAATGCTTTTTAGAACATAAGATATGAATTCACTATGTATTTTGATCCATGCAGTTTTCATTTTTACTGATACTAAAATAAGTAAGTTCTTATAGAAAATTGATATTTACAGACATATCTCATTTTATTGTGCTTCACTTTATTGCGGTTCAGAAATTTTTTTTTAAAAAACAAATTGTGTATTTGTAGCAACTCTGTTTTGAGTAAGTCTATTGGCAGCATTTTTTTTTCCAACAGCATTTGCTCACTTTGTGTCTCTGTGTCACATGTTGGTAATTCTCAAAATATTTCAAACTTTTTCATTATTATTATATTTGTTATGGTGCTCTCTGGTCAGTTATTATGACTTGCTGAAAGCTCAGATGATGGTTAGCATTTTTTAGCAATAAAGTATTTTTAATTAAAATATGTACATTGTTTTATTAGGCATGATACTATCGTACACTTAATAAACTATAGTACAGTGTAAATATAACTTTTATATGCATTGGGAAACCAAAACATTTATTTGACTCACTTTGTTGCACTAGTCTGGAGCTGAACCTGCAATATCTCTGAGGTATGCTTGTATCACTTTTCTTCTAGGTTTGCTGTTGGGTCTTCATTCTATGTATAATTCATGTTTTCTGCTAAGATCTGAGAATATAAATACATACTTGCATGAATAAGGACAAAAGGATGTAATGAAAGGCTTATTTCTTTATATCGTGTATAAAGAATAGAGCTGTTTGCTTTTGAATCACACTTCAGCTATCTGGCAGCATATTCCAAGAAACCTTGGAATTTTGTGGGTAAAACCACATAAGTCAAACTTTTCTTTGATTGGAACCTGTAGGAGAACAAGCTTTTGATGTCAACGCACTTATGTTAGAGGTGATATATGTCCGAATACTGGTCATTATTTTAAAAGTTTCTTGCTGAAAAATCAATCATTGGAGAACCCTGTATATTCTGGTATAACAACGGATGAAAAGTCTCTCTGACACATACTGTGTATTTTTGATGTAATGTTAACTTCATGCGGTTTAGCTCTTTGACTTGAGGCATGTGTACATAACCTTCTGAACACTCATTTAGCTTATAATATGCCAATTTCCTAACAATTATTATTGTTCTAAAGTATAACATTTCACTCTTCAACATCAAATGTGTACACAAAGGGAATTAAAATTTATGGAGTTTCATGAGCTTAGCACAGTGTCTTTACATAGTAAGTGTCAAAAATAGTTTCATTTCTATTAGCTTTATTGTTGTTTTTTACCCAATTAAAAAAATAATATTACAAAAATTTAACAACATAGAGAGCACCAACAGTCTTGCCCACAGAGTTATATATTAAATTGCATGTCTAGATCATCCTCTAAGTGTAGATACTTACAAAATTATATTTAGATCTGGAAGGATATTTACATTTACACTTTACAAAAAAAATAGGGAAGTTGCTTCTGGAAAAATATCAAGTGATTTTTTCTTGTTTATTTATTTATTCTGAGAAAGGAAGAAGGCATGAGTGGGATAGGGACAGAGAAAGAAAGAGAGAGAGAGAATCCCAAGCAGACTCTACACTGTCAGTACAGGGCTTGAACTCACGAACTGTGAGATCATGACCTGAGCTGAAGAAGTCAGATGCTTAACCAACTGAGCCACTTAGGCACCCAGTATCAAGTGATTAAAGAAAAAAAAAAACCTTTGACATTCTTTGAATGCTTTGTATTTGAGTACATATTGTATGTGTATTCATAATATACACATGTGTGTATGGATCTGTGCATGTATATATTTTGAGGGGGTGCAGAGGAAAGGAGGGAAATAGTGGGAAAGAGAGATATATATCTGAAGAGAAAATTATTGATATGAAAGGCTTAACATTGGTTAACAATGGTTTAACAATTACTGATAATATTTTTAGGGCAATTTGTTGTTAGTGTCTAATGTCAGTTACAATACATGCCAGCTAAACAGAGACTGTGTATTATATCAGTTTGCATTGCTTTGTTTCATTAATTTAAGAATTTGTAGACAGTATTCAAAAGAGGTTCTTCCATTTGGTAATCTTAGCTCACATTTCTTTTTGATTGCTAAGAACCTTCCCTCTCCATTTACCAGTGTAGTGTGTGTGTGTGTGTGCGTGCGCACAAATTAATAGCATGAGAAAATGTTACTTTGTCCCTGAGTGAATTGTTCCTTCTTTTGGTGTGAGTTTTTTGACTATAGAGCTGAGTCATACTTCTTTAGTCTCAGTAGATGCTGAGATCATTTGATACCCTTTACCTGTTTACCTGTGTATGAATTAATGAAGGACTTGATTTTCTAAAAACAAAAAAAATCTATTGGAATACCTTTGGCAGGTTCTTTTTTTAAGGTGAGCTTTTTATTTATTTTTTTCTCCGCAAGACATTTTTTTACTTGACGTATACTTTAGAATACATGGTTCTAAAGGATGTATATAAAACATTCCATTCAAGAAAAATAGAATACACATTTTCCTCAGGTATACACAGAAGAATTCCCTGGTTAAATCACATAATAGACATATAGTAAAAATTTAAGAATACTGAAATCATACCAACTATATTTTCCAACCATAATGGTACAACTAAAGATCAATAATAAAACAAAGCTGAAAAATCTACAATGTAAATATTAAATATTTAACATGTAATTATTAAACAACACAGTATTATGCAAGCAGTGGGCCAAATAGAAAATCAAATGGCAAATCAAAATTGTCTCAAAACAAAAGAAAATGGATAAGTACTATTCCAAAACCTATGGGTTGCAGCAAAAGCAGATGTTAGAGTGGAATTTATGCTATAAATGCTTGTATTCAGAAAAAAAAAAGTTCAAAAAGCAACATTATACCAAATGGAACTAGAAAAAGATGAAACTTAGCTGAAATTTAGTAGAGGAGGAAATAACAAAGAAAAATCAGAAATTTTAAATAAAATAGAGACCAAAATAACATAATGTTGAAAGTTATGACCAGTTTAAAACACACACACACACACACACACACACAGTTGGCAATGCTTTAACTACATTAAGGAAAAAATAAGACTCAAAAATCAACGTGAGCAATGGAAGAGAAAACAGTACACAGATAACCACAGAAATGCATAGTGTGATAACAAATTATCACAAATAATCATATACTAACATGAGATATTTTAGGAAAAAACCTAGATAATTCCTAAAAATGCACAAGTTACCAAGATTCAGTCATGAATCTAAAAACCAAGAAGTAGGAAATCTTATACCAATAACAAGAATGAAAGCTGAATTAGGAATTAAAAAATCTCCCAACACAGACAAGCCCAAAACCACATAGTTATTGGTGAATTCTACCAAACATTAAAAAAATAGGGACGCCTGGCTCAGTCGATTAAGTGTCCAACTTCGGCTCAGGTCATGATCTCACGGTTAGTGAGTTTGAGCCTCACATCAGGCTCTGTGCTGACAGCTCTATGTCTCCCTCTCTCTCTGCCCCTCCCCCACTCACACTCTTTCTCTCAAAAATAAATAAACATTAAAAAAATTTTTAATTAAAAAAATTTAAAAGCTAATAATAATCTTTATCAAAATCTTATAAATAATAGAGGGAACACATTCAGAATCATTCCACAAGGCCACTGCTACTCTGATACCAAAGCAGGATAAAAGCAATACAAGAATGAAAAACATCTAATTTTCCAATATAAGTATTACTACCCTGCCTTTCTTTTAATGTCCATTTGTGTGATAAATGTTTCTCCACCCCATCACTTTCAATCTGAAGATGTTTTGGTCTAAAATGAGTCTCTTGTAGGCAGCATACAGATGGGTCTTGTTTTTTTGTTTTTTTAAAATCTATTCTGAAACTCTGTGCCTTTACATTTAGTCCATTTATATTCAAAGTAATTATTTTTTTTTAATATTTATTTTTGAGAGAGAGGGTGAGAGTGAGGTAGGGACAGAGAGAAAGGTTGACAGAGGATCCAAAGCAGGCTCTACATTGATAGCAGAAAGCATGATGTGAGGCTCGAACTCATTAACTATAAGATCATGACCTGAGGGGAAGTCAGATGCCCAACTGACTGAGCCACGCAGAAACCCCATTCAAAGTAATTATTGATAAATATGTATTGATTGCCAATTTATTACTTGTTTTGTTATTGTTTCTGGAGATTTTCTCTGATCCTTTCTTGTCTGTATCACTTTTGGTCTCTTCTTTGCACTCAAAAAGTCTCTTTTAATATTTCTTGCAGGTCTGGTTTAGGCCATGAACTCCCTTAGCTTTTGTTTGTCCGGGAAACTCTCTCTCCCATTCTGAATGATAGCCTTGCTGGATAGAGTATTCTTGTCTGCAGATTTTTCCTATTTGGCCCTTTAAATATATCAGGCCACCCCCTTCCAGTTTGCCATGTTTCTGTTAGAAATCTGTAAATTAATCTGTAACTTCCCTTGTAAGTTAAGGACTTCTTTTATCTTGTTGCTTTCAAGATTTTTCCTTTAACACAATATTTTGGAAATTTAATTATAATATGTCTTGTTGGAATGCTTTTGTTGATTTTGATGGGATTCTCTGTGCCTTCTGATCTGCATGTTTGTTTCCTTCCCCCAAATTAGGGTAGTTTTCTGCTGTTATTTCTTGAAATAAATTTTCTGTCCCCTTTTTTCTCTCCTTCTTCTGGGATTCTTATAATACTAATGTTATTAAATTTGATGAAGTCACTGAATTCCCCTAAGCCTGTTCTCATGTTGCATAATTCTTCATCTCTTTTATTCAGTTTCATTATTTTCCATTATTTTGTCTAATATATCTCTTATTCATTCCACTGCTTCTTTCATCCTGTTGTTCATTGCATCGAGCCTGTTTTCCAATCTTGTTTATTGCATTCTTCATTTCTGATTGGTTCTTTAACTCTTTTATCTCTGTGGTAAGGGTCTTACTGCTGCCTTCTTTTCTTTTTTTTTTTCTTTTTTTTTTTTTATTTATTTCTAGGAGAGAGAGAGAGACAGCGTGAGCAGAGGAGGGTCAGAGAGAGAGGGAGTCACAGACTCTGAAACAGGCTCCAGGCTCTGAGCTGGCAGTCAGCACAGAGCCTGATGCGGGGCTCGAACCCACGAACCGTGAGATCATGACCTAAGCGAAAGTCGGATGCTTAACCGACTAAGCCACCCAGGCGCCCCTGCTGCCTTCTTTTCTTAAGCCCAGCGAGTATCCTTATGATTTTTGCTTTAAATTCTCCATCAGGCATGTTACTTATATCTGTTTTGCTTAGATCTCTGGCCATGGTCTTATCATGTTCTTTCATTTGGGATAAATTCCTCCATCTTGGCATTTTGTCTAAGTCTCTGCCTTTTGTATGTCAGAAAAGCCAGTTATGTCTCCTGCTCCTGAAAGTAATGCCTTATGAAGTCATGTAGTGCCCAGGGCCTGGCGCTTTAAGGAGTGTCTCCAGTGTGTGCTGTGTGTACTGTACTCTTGTGGTTTGGCTGCTCTGTCCTTTGGGCCAGTCATTTGCAGAGGCTCTCCTTGCTTGCTATGGTCAGTGTTTGGTCCCTGGCCTGAATGTGGCAAGTTTTAACCGGATGTGCTCTGATCTGCTTGTGAAATCAGACCTGACACCAACTCCACCAGAACTGAGGCCCTGCAGAACTCACATTAGGAGATGTGGTGTGGGCAGGAGTTTCTGCTGGTCTTCTGAGTAGGGGTGGGGGGCGGCTGTCACACTGGGGTTTAGGCACACTTGACTGAAAAGGGCAGTACTGCCAGAGCATAGGTGTGTAAGACTTGGTATAAGCAAGTTAGGCAGCCAGTATCCATGCTGGTCTGCTTTCCTTAGGATTTTATTTTAGTTTTTAGAGATGGGAAGCAGAGGTCTTACGTATCTATTGTTTTCATTTGGGTAAGAGGACGTTTACATTTTAATTAATACTACGGATTTTATATAGAAAGCGCATTTCAAAGGGCACTGAGTATTTTTTTTCAAGAGGCTTATCCCTCTAATGTTTATAAAAGTAGCTTTTTAATATTTTGTATATATAAGAAAAAATCAGCCTCTTCAGAAATGTTTTATTTGAACTCATCAACCTATAAATTAAATTTCCTTTGTTTTTACTTTGGCCAACAGTTCTACTGTTAACAGGTAGAAAATTGAAATAGAATTCTAGGCAGTGCTTCCTATCCATGTCTACCCTTTTTTAGTGTGTCTGAATGGTCCAGGTTCACTCCAAGGGATTTAAAATGGATTTTTTTTTTTTTTACAATTACAGAGATTATTCACCCCTGAAGGCTATGTAAGTTACTATTATAAGGTGAGAAAGGTGCTATTTTGTTAAATCCACATTACAGCTGTTAATGTGACATGTTTTTCAAAAGTAGGTAGAGGGAGATCCAGATTCACCCTGGCTGTTTAGATTTCTCCCATGCTCCCAGGTATGTGGGGTACCAGAGGCAAAATGGGAGACTCAGGCCAATTGTATATAAACAAATAAAAAAATTTAAAACAGAATTTTTTGTAGTTATTCAATAATGGAAATAAGACAGAACTCTAGGAGATTCCTAGGCAGAGAATCTGAATTCCCATATTATGTAAATCATTCCAATGAAAAAGGGGTTTTCTTTTATTTTTCTGTTTCCTTTTGATATTAGCCAGTTATTTGTTTCTTTAGTTTTTGCTGAATCTTATTACCAAAATTCTAGATTATTCATAGAAGCCATTTCATCCATCACTGAATTATTCTTCAACACAACTACTTACGTAGTACATAAGAGTATTTTAGTGCTAGGAAGACAAGAAAGATGTTTATAGTACTGCTTTTCTTCAACTATTCTTGGTTTCCTTGGATTTCTAGGATGTGGGGAGCATCTTGTGCGCACCATACTGGCTAGAGAATGTTCACATGCTTTACAAGCTGAAGATGCTCACCAAGCACTGTTGGAGACTATGCAAAACAAGTTTATCAGTAAGTATAGCATTAAAAAATTATGTTCTTCTAAATATAGATTGATTTACTTAGCTGTAAACTAGTTGGATACCTCATTTGTACCATGAGATCTAGCCAATGCCTAGGATAGACTTAGACCTTCTATTAATGCTGGTCATGAAAAGGGGTTATACCAGATACCTACTAATGCATGAAATTTGCCATATAACTAATCTAGTGCCCAAGCTATGAGACAGTATCTAAGATTAGAGTGATCTATCATAGCATAAAATCCTACTACCACAAAATTCAAGGGAAAACATCCTTGAAAGTTTTATAATACACTTTGGCTTTTTTTTTAGTTAGTGTTACATTAATGAATCTGGTGCTGCCATGTACAGTTTGTATAGGGTTGAGTTGAAATCCTGCCTGGGCTCCATTTGCCAAGCTGTGTAACCAAATGTGAAGCTCCATCAGTTTGGAGGAAGAGGTGCCTTTTTCTAATCCATAGAAAGATTTTGTATAGCCTAGCAGTGGCTCTATCTATAACTGTTGCTTTGGGTTAAAACTATTTGATTTAGTCTGGTTTTCCCATCATGTAACATTGAGCTTACCACTATGGAAAGACTAATGAAGTTGTGTAAGATGCATAAAGTATAGTTAAAAATAAGTTAGAGAAAGCGTATTACATGGTTAGTCTGGGAGGTTGTATTTTTACTTGAGGAATTAAGACAGGGTATAATGAGGTGCTAATTATCTGATGAGGACAACACAGACAAAAGTCACGGAAGGTCTTAAAAATCTAGCATAGAAGTTTACATTTGATCTAATAGAAAGGAGAGAATCCTTATGTGTTTCTAAATTGACAAATAAAATAGTATCTTGGAGGGGGGTTTATAAAGTACATCTAAGGTTGTCCAAGACCATCTCTATAGGAAGGAGACATTAGGGACTGGGAATGGTCCAAGGGATGGAGAGGATGGAGGAAATGGAGAAAGTGGAAATATTGGTAGACTCAGATTTTGAGACTAGGTGGATGTAGCCCTCTGGGTCAAATCAGGACATAGAAACATTAACATTAGGTTAACCAGGGGAAGTTTAATATAAAGATTTGCTAACTCTGTTGAAGGAGTAAGTATAAGATATAAAGAAACTCTGTGTGCTACTCTAGAGTGGAGAGGCCATACTGTAAAGAGTATAGATCTTGATGAAGGTATGGTTTGGCCACTGAGTAGCAGGGAAGGTCACTGGTTTGACCAGGCTGGGACTAGTCTGGAGTTGCTGAGCAAACAATAGGCCACTTTCTAGGGTGCAGACAGAGAGCAGATGATCAGTATTTAGTGGCTGGGTATGTAGTGGGAGCCTGGCACCAGTTGGGGACAGAGAACACAGAGGACTTCAGAGCCCACAGGCCACAGACGGATTACAGAGGCGCTGACTACTTGGTGTTTGACCCTTTGGGACACAGGGGCTACATGCAGACTATGCAGGGCCTTGCCATTGGAGTCTAGTGCAACTGCAGGGGGCCTATTGCCAAGCCCAGGCTTAGATATCAAAGTCACAAAGGCGCTGTCTTCACACCCACACTGTCTCTCCTCCCCAGTCCATGCTGGATATTGCAGGAAGGGTGTCTATTGTAACTGTCTATCTTCTCTTAACTCAGCTGAATGTCTGACTCCTTGCCTTCATTCTGCTAGTTCCTTCCATGTAAGCCTAATCTCTTTATACATGTCATTTTATATTTGTTTGCCACTCTTCCCTCTCTACTGGATAGAACCAGGATTCAGTGGAGCTTCTTGGTCATTGTGGGAGGGACCATCTGGTTCATGGTCACTCTCTTCCCACTGTTGGCTTCTACTGAGACAGGACTTGCCCTCCACGTCCTTATGGGTTCCTGGCTTCGGTTGCTCCTAAATCCACTATGATGTCTTTGGTCTTTTTGTAGTCTTTGACTTCTTCAGTACACACAGTATCCACTTATAGTAGATGCTAGTGGTAGTAGAATCAGATGGTCTGAAACTTCTGGAATAGTCCATTAGAATGTCAAGTCCTAATGGCCCAAGTATATGAGGCTAGATTTTTTTACTTTACTCTTAAAGGATCTGACTGGCCTGAGGGAATGGGGAACTTTTCTACCTGGCTTTCTGTGTCTTGAGGCCCCCTCTATTCTTGGATCCTTCAGATCTAGCAAGGGCTTTTTTTATTTGTCCCCTCTTTTTCCTCCACCCTTACCAGCTTGGAAAGAGGGACAGAAACCTATACAGTGATCAAGTCTTTTCTTCTCGTTTTCCCCACAAATGTTCAGTGTGTCCAGTCATATCCCAACTCGAGTCCTATCTTTAGGGTTCTTGTGGGGAGCTCCAAACTATTTATTTTGCCAAATTTTAGGCTTTACCTGTTCAAATCATATTTCATTCTAGAGCTGTCTATACTTAGAATTTATGAAAGTCCACTTAGAAGCACAAAGGATAAAACTTGTATCAGCTAGATAAATACACAACTGATGGGATCAATGTAAGGTTCTGGGGATGGAGATAAAACAATATTTCATTATTATACAGGCCTTTAGTAAGTATTGTGCTTTATTAGGAAAGATTTTTAGGGAAGAGAGAGAATGAAAAACAGATTATGGGCAGGAAAGAATTGGATGTATCTGAAGCAAGAACAGAGTGAATAACTATAGGAAAAGAATTCACTATGAAGAGGTTTTGTACAGGTGGTTTCTTGGCAGTTATTTGAACTGAGGTTATAAAGACATAAGTAATTGTATTAATTGTATGCATGTGAGCAAGAATTGCCTGAGAGCAAAATGTGTGGTGAGGAATGAGTTAGGGGCAGGCCTTTGAGGTTTTTCAGAAAAAAGTTGATTACATTTGTGTCACTATATTGTTATATATATCAGAATCCGACTTAAGTATTGTTGGTCTTTTGTTTTAGTAATTACCAACTGTTGATTGCTGTTTTTAAAGGAAAGCAAATTTTTGGCCTTAATAACACATATAATTTATATAATCTGGTATTGGTTATCCAGCTATATTAGAAGCATTCTTAGAATATTAGTGAGAAGGATAGTAAGAGGTGAAAACTGGATGCTGAGGAGAAATTAACTTCCTGGAAATAAATGGTGGGTGTGGAACTATGTCATGTAGCAATTTTCTGAAGCATTTTACTGAGTCCAAAGCCATAGATTTACCAGCTAGTTGTACCTTTCCAGATTTAGGTCAATGCTAAGTAGTTCCTGAACTCCACACTGTTGTCTTCTGTTGCCTGTCCTCTCCTTTTCTCTAGCTCTTTGAAGCAACTCAGAGAGTTGGACTGCAGTATTTCATGCTGCCACTGGATCCCATCACCTAATGCATATTGAACCCCATCTTAAAAATTCCAGAATCGTGGAAAGGAATAAGAAACTCACCTGATTGACCCTGTTTATTTAATAGTTGACAAAACTTAAGTTTCCAAGTTTAATGACTTGTCCATGTCAGTTAGTTAGTCAGTGTGTATTCTTTCTGTAAGATCACACTGCTTGCTTTTTTTTTTTTTTTTTTTTAAAGTAAAATGAATGGAAAATATAGGAGGAGACTTCTGGTGGTTAGCAGAGTTGGGTTCTACTCTCAAATCTGTGTCTGATTCACTGGATGTAACAATTTACTTAAGCTGTTTGTTTTCTTAAAGAAAAAAAAAAGAATGTTAGGCAAGAGACCATTTCTAAATTCCTTTACCGTGCTAAGTTCTATGAATTCTCTACTGCATTTAACTTGAAAATGTGAAATTCTTTTTAATCACGTGAATTGGAAATGGGATTGGAAAATGAAAAATTTCCAGAACCACTTGGGAATTTTCAGGAACCACAGATGATATTTATAAAGTAGGTAGAATGACATAAACAGAATTTACCAGAGGCCTGGACAAGGAGCAAGGAGGTTGGGTTCTTTCCTCTTTTAATAGTGATGACTTTAGTTGTTTATTGTAGGACAAGTCTCTTTGTTCTCACTTTCCTCATGTGTAAAATGAGAGGACAGAAAGTCCTTTCCAGCTCCAAAATTCTGTTTGATCCCAGGTTTGTTCACAGGCCAATCTAAACTATTTGTGTGACTGTACAATTGTAAATCAAGTTGCTCCTTAATTGAAGCTATGAATTAAAATTGTTAATGGTGGATTTTAAGTTCCTATTTGAAGTAATTTGGTTGAAATCCTCTGACAATGACTGAGACAAGCTAGCAACCACTTTCTTGGTTTTATGGAAAGACACCATTATATTCCTCCTTTCTTGCTTCCTTTGCTTTTTTGAAAATGCATTTGCATAGATAATATATCTAGAGATTCTCATTGGATACATAGAAAAATTTTATATAATTACCATGACAGATATTCCTTTTCCATTAATTCTTAAGTCCCATTGCTTTTGCCAGAAAGAACCACTACTGACAATTTGGTATGTGTTTTTATAGTATATTCTTTTTGTCCATGCACACACTTCTCTCTCTCTCATCATTTATAACAATTATAGAGGAGATTTCTAATATATTGTTTTGCAAAATACTTTTCACTTAACATATTTTGATGCTTTTAAGGTGTCAGTGTGTATAGGTTTATAGCTGCATATTCTGTGGTTCCATAATTTATCTGTTTCCCTACTGAGAGAGATTCATGTTGTCTGTAATTTAAAAAAAAGCTTTAATGTTTATTTTTTGAGAGACAGAGAAATAGCATGAATGGGGGAAGGGCAGAGAGAGACACACACACACAGAATCCAAAGCAGGCTCCAGGCTCTGAGCTGTCAGCAACAGAACTCAACATGGGGCTCGAACTCACGAACTGTGAGATCGTGACCTGAGCTAAAGTCTGACACTTAACTGACTGAGCCACTCAGGTGCTCCTCTGTAACTTTTGTCTGTATCATTTTCCCGTGTGTGAATTCATTTTTCTCTGACTCTGGGCATTTTATACAATCCCATTTTCACTCTTTTTGTAGCATATCGATTTTATTTATTGTTTTTTTTACTTTTTTTCAGCAGTTGCCCTAGAGTTTGCAATATACTTTTATAACTAGGTCTATGTTCAGATAATCTTATGCCACTTCATGGGTAGTGCAGGTACCATAAATAACAAAAAATGCCCAATTCTTCTCTCTCATCCCTCTGTCATTCCTGTCATTCATTTCAGGCATACGTAATCACATATAAGTACACCCTCCCACACACACAAGTGGAAATGTTGTTGCTATTATTATTTTTAACAAATTATTATCTGTTAGATCACTTAAGAATAGGAAAAGTAAAAGTTTATTTGCCTTCTCTTATTACTTCTTTAATATTCTTCCTTTCTTTATGTAGAGTGAAGTTTCTGCCTTATCAATTTCCTGCTTTCTGAAGTATTTCTTTATTTCTTACAAGACATGTCTACTGGCAACAAATTCCTTAAAGTTTGTTTGCCTGAGAAAGTCTTCATTCCTCTTTTTGAAAGATAGTTTTGCAGTCTACACAGTCAAGTTTGGTGTGTGTTTGTGTGTGTGTGTGTGTGTGTGTGTGTGTGTGTGTTTCTTGTTTTTCTTCTGACTCTTGAAATATTTTACTTCACTCTCTTCTGGGTTCCATGATTTCTGAGAAGTCAGACATAATTCTTATGTTTGCTCTTCTTTGGGTAAGGTGTTTTTTTCCTCTTGATTTGTTCAAGATTTTTTTTCTTTACCTTTGATTTTGTGTACTTTGAATATAATTTGCCTGGATATAGTTTTTTGGGGGCCTTTATCTTGCCTATTGTTCCTCGAGCTTCCTGGATCTGTGATTTGGTGTTTGACATTAATTTGGAGAAAGTCTCAGTCATTGTTGTTTCAAATATTTCTTCAGTTCCTTTCTCTCTTCTCCTTTTGAGATTCCTATTTTGTTTAGGTTACATCTTTCATAGTAGTTCCACAGTTTTTGAATATTCTGTTCTGCTTTTCTGAGTTTTTTACTCTTTGCTTTTCAGCTATTGATGTTTCTCTTTGCATTTCCTAAGTGTTTTTCATCTCTAGCATCTGTTGTATTCTTTCTTAGAATAGCCATCTCTGCTTTCATCATCCATTGTTCTTGATCTTGTCTACTTTTTCATTAGAGCCCTTAGTGTATTAATCATAGTTCTTTTTTTTTTTAATATTTTTATTATTTCTAGGAGAGAGAGAGAGACAGCGTGAGCAGGGGAGGGTCAGAGAGAGAGGGAGACACAGACTCTGAAATAGGCTCCAGGCTCTGAGCTGGCAGTCAGCACAGAGCCCGACGCGGGGCCCGAACCCACGAACCATGAGATCATGACCTAAGCGAAAGTCGGACGCTTGACCGACTAAGCCACCCAGGCGCCCCTAATCATAATTCTTTTAAATTCCTCGTCTGATAATTCCAGAATTCTTGTCATAGGTGAATCTAGTTTGATGCTTGTTCTGTCTCTTTAAACAGTGTTTTGTGTTTTTTAGTATGCTTTGTAATTTTTTCTTGATAACTAGACATGATGTATTGGGTAAAGAGAACTGTGGGAAATAGGCCTTTAGTAATATGGTGATGAGGTGTGGGTGAGAAGTATTCTGTAGTCCTATAATTCTGTCCCAGTATTCTAGTGAGCCTGTGCCTCTGGTCTGTGAACTTTGCAAGTGCTTCTTAGTTTTTACCCCTACCCTTTTCTCCCATGTAGAAGGTTAGAGCTGGCTGGAGTTGAATATTTTACATTGAGTTTAGACTCTGACAAAGCCCCAACAGATTAGGCTCTGATAGCATAGTTTCTTTTGAGGGCAAGCCTTGTTAATAAGAACAGAAAGTTCTCTTGTATTTATTTATTAAAAAAAAATTTTTTTAAATGGTTATTTATTTTTGAGAGAGACAGAGTGTGAGCAGGGGAGGGGCAGAGAGAGAGGGAGACACAGAATCTGAAGCTGACAGCTCAGAGCCCAATGCAGGGCTTGAACCCATGAACTGTGAAATCATGATCTGAGCCAGTGTCAAATGCTTAACTGACTGGGCCACTCAGGTGCCCCATTTTGTATTTATAAATGTTTTCTTTTCTCCTGCTTCCGCTGGAAACAATAGAGGATTTTTTAAGGTCTTCACTAGTGTGAAAACCTGGTAGAGCTCCAGGAGTTAAAACTCACAAAGATGTCATCCCAGTCCCTTTCCCCCAGGTTTTTTAGCTCACCCATTTGTCCATACTGAGACTCTAGCAGTTCTTCAAAAACAGTTCTGGTTTTCCACTGGTTGTGTGGAGGTTTCTTCTCATGACTTTGCCTTCTGATAAGTTAAGATTCTCTGTGTCTCACTGTCTGTCTCTATTTTGGGGGGGCAGTAGTTAACCTTGTGACCTCACTTCTCTGACGGATCTAAGAAGGGCTGTTGATTTTTCATTTGTTGTTAAGATGCAGTAGCAACTTCCAAATTCTTTACACACTGGACCAGAAATTGGAAGTTTCCTTCACACTCTTTCCAAATGCTTATTATCAGTTTTAAGAAAGTATACAAGGAGCTCCTGGGTGACTCAGTTGGTTGAGGATTTGATTCTTGATTTTGGCTCAGGTCATGACCCCAGGGTTGTGGAATTGAGCTTCACACTCAGTAAGGAGCCTGCTTAATTAAGATTCTCTCTCCTCCCTTCTGCCCATCTCCCCCACTCACATGTTCTCTTTCTCTCTTAAATAAAATAAATAAATAAATAAATCCAAAATCATTAAAAAGATTAAAAAGATGGGTTAAAAATTTTTAAAAAGATGGATTAAAATGATGGTTTTCAGTTCTGAGTCATCTTCTTGATGAGTATGGTTGACCAACTTTTCACACATATTTGGCCTTTTATATTAATATATTATTATCTTTTCATAGCTCTTGACCATTTTTATGTTGTACTATTTGGGTGATTTTCTTTTAATTGATATTTAACTTTTGTTAATATTAAAATTACCTAAAATGAAAGAATTAAAAATGGCATGGCACTAACCATCTCTACAGAATTTTAAAATAACCTTGTCTTTTTTGAGTGGTGATATATTTGATATCTGTGACCTTCTGTAACAATAAGGTATTTTTTAAAGTAATTTTATACTTAATGATTAAGTAATTTGTTTTTATGTAGTTTTTCTAGGCAGTGACTTATTTCCTATTTTTTTTATAATTTGAGACAAACTCTGAATTTATCTTAAATGTAGGGCTCTTTAAAAATCTACTTTTGATAAATGAGACCTTAATGTGGTAGAATGAATGGAGTAAAATTGAAAGACATTTTGAAGATTGAACTGTTTTTGTTTCTACTTTCATTACCATTATGCCAAGATCCAGAGCTTTGGTTTGACTTAATATAGGAAGCATGAAAGAGAATAATCAATTCATGCATTTTTTTTAAAAAAAACCACTGTTTGTGTAACATAAAAAACCCATAAAAATGAGTATTGTAAAAATAGTGCTTTAATAATACTTCATGCTAACCAGCTGATTATAGACTGAATGCTTAGTTAAGTAGAGAAAAGAAATAAATAGACTTCCTTTTTGTGCTTTTTAAGTGATTACACACACACACTTAAAAGCTCTTACACTGATTCAAATGTGACTTTTCCTATTCATGGTTATTTTTGAATGAACTTGGTTTCATGAATTACTCTTTTTTTCCATGCAAACTGTGGCTGTACATGTGGTATGTGAACTTCAGGGTGGCATTATAGCCTCTTACCCAGTTCCCAACAAGTAATGTCACAGCACATTTTTTAGTTAGTTCTGCTCACTACCAAATATAGTAGTCAATCAAATATTATCTATAAAAATCAAATTTCTTTTTCCTTCTCTTTGGCTTTCTAAGCGAAGTTATTAGTACTATCAACCTACAGTCTATGTGACCATTGTTGAAAAATACTATGTAGTATACAGTATTGTGATTTAAAAAGTAGTTTTCACTGTATGTTATTTTATACCTTTGGAGAATATTTTAATTCTTTTTAAAAAATTTTTTAACATTTATTCATTTTTAAGAGTGAGAGAGCATGAGTGGGGGAGGGGCAGAGAGAGAAGGAGACAGAATCAGAAGCAGGCTCTAGGCTCTGAGCTGTCAGCACAGAATCTGATGTGGGGTCTTAACTCACAGACTGTGAGATCATGACCTGAGCTGAAGTTGGACAGTTAACCCACTGAGCCACCTAGGCGCCCCGCTTTGGGGAATATTCTTACACTGTTATTGACATAGGTTTATTGTCAAATGCAGAATGCCATGTACAATTGAGGTTGAAGGGAGTCCACTCTTGTGATTTTTCACCAAAAAATCACAAGAGGTTGTATTTGATAAATATTTTCTTGTAATGACCAAATTTTTAACTAAAACCCTGATAATTCATGAGCTTACATAGGAGGAACAAAAGTACATTGTCATTACATATTTTAACCTGTTTCTAAGATCAACTATGTTTCATGAATTTCTTTATAATTTAAAAAACTTTAAAAACATGCTGTTCTCCTTGAAACACTAAAATCTTTTTCCTTTGTAGCTATCTGGAGCTTAGTCTTTTTATCTATTAAATCAAACATGTTTTTCCTTCATTATCATAAATGATATGATACTTAGTTTGCTGTACTCACATGTCCAAATTCAAAACAAGGAAAGTAATAAATTAGGCAACTTCCAAAGCATGATTCATCACTTATTTTTGGGTCCTATGCATTTATACTTTCAGAATTTTTAACATCTTTGTATTTAACAAATATTCATTGAAATCCATTTAATGTACTTTGTTGGCTAGTGTGAGAGATTTAGAGACAAATATAAAAGATTTGCGGGTGCCTGAGTGGCCCAGTTGGTTAAGCATCCGACATTGGCTCAGGTCATGATTTCACAGTTTGTGGGTTCAAGCCCCGCATCGGGCTCTGTGCTGAGAGCTCAGAGCCTGAAGCCTACTTCGGATTCTGTGTCTCCCTGTCTCTCTGCCCCTCCCCCACACTCCACTCATGCACACTCTCTCTCTGTCTCTCTCTCTCTCTCAAAAATAAACATTTAAAAAATATAAAAAAAGATTTGCTATCAAGGAGCTTGCATTGTAGGTGAAGGAGAAAGGCAAATCCATAATAATAAAATGTAAGATGCAAGAAGTGCCACACTCAGAAAATATAGGCACTCCTGTTCCTGGCAATTTCATGAAGTAAAATTCTAGAACCTTTTGATTACAAATAATCCAACAATGCTGAGCAAAATACTAACTGAAAAAAATCACACTTTCAAGTGAGTAGAACAGAATTTTCATTTAAGGTGGTCCTGGATACATGAAGCTCTCAGGGCTTAATGAAAGAAAATTCAAATCTTTCATGAAAGAATGTTCTTTCAAGTCAAATCTCAAAATACTCCTCAAATATGAATCCAAAGTATAATCTTAAATTGAAATAAAACACTTTACATAAAGAGACTTTTCATGAGAGAGAGTATGTATGTCAATACAAACTTTAAACAGATTACCAAAGATGTTACATATTAGAATTGCTAGATAGAAAATATGAAATAAGTATGTTGTAGACATTAATTTACTTAAAGCTCTTATTTTAATTCCTGTTAGTAAACATACATTGTTATATTAGTTTCAGGTGTACAATATAGCGATTCAGCACTTCCATACAATACACAGTGGTCATCACAAGTGCACCCCTCAATCCCCCCAACCCTCTCCCCTCTGGTAACCATCAGTTTGTTCTCTATAATTAAGAGTCTGTTTCTTGATTTCTCTCTCTCCCTTTCCTTCCCCTTTTTGCTGTTTGCTTTGGTCTTTAAATTCCACATATGACAGAAATCATATGGTGTTTGTCTTTCTCTGGCTTATTTATTTTCCTTAAAGTTATACTTTCTAATTCATGTCATTGCAAATGGAATGATATAACTTTTTTATGGCTGAATAATATTCCATGGTATATATGTACCACATCTTTATCCATTCATCCAGGTATGGATACTTGGGCTGCTTCTGTAATTTGCTATTGTAAGTAATGCTGCAATAAACATAGGGGTGATGTATCCCTTTGAATTCATGTTTTTGTTTTCTTTGGGAAAATACCCAGTACTGTGATTGCTGGATTGTAGGATAGTTCTATTTTTAACTTTGTAAAGAGACTTCATACTGTTTTTCACAGATAGCTGTACCAGTTGCCATTCCCATCAACAGTGCACAAGTGCTCCTTTTTCTCCACATCCTTGCCTGGGTGAGCATGTGGGTGGCTCAGTTGGTTAAGCTTCAGGTCATGATCCCATGGTTTGTGAGTTTGAGCCCCATGTCGGGCTCTGCATTGATGGCTCAGAGTTTGCCTGGGGTTCTCCCTCTCTCCCTCTCTCTGCCTCTCCCCCACTTGCTCTCTCTCACTCTCAAAATAAATAAATAAACTTTAAAAACAAAGCAGAACAAAAAGTCTCTTGTGGTTTGTTTTCCCTCTCTTCCTCTTCCCCCTTACCATAAGTTCATCTGTCTTATTTCTTAAATTCCACATATGAGTGAAATCAAATATTTATCTTTCTCTGACTGACTTATTTCACTTAGCATAATATGTTCTAGTTGCATCCACATTGTTGCAAATAGCAAGATTTCATTCTTTTTGATGGCTGTGTAGTATTACATAGTTATATATATATATTTATATACACATACACACATGCACTTACACCCCACATCTTCTTTCTTCATTCATCAGTCGATGGACATTTGTGCTCTTTCCATACTGTGTCTATTGTCAGTAGCACTGCTATAAACATTGGGGTGCATGTGTCCCTTTGAAACAGCACACCTGTATCCTTTGAATAAATACCTAGTAGTGCAATTGTTGGGTTGTAGGGCACCTCTATTTTTAATTTTTTGAGGAAACTCATGCTGTTTTCCAGAGTGACTGTGCCGGTTTTAATTCCCAAAAACAGTGCAGAAGTGTTCCCATTTCTTCATATCCTTCCCACCATCTGTCGCTTACTGAGTTGTTAATTTTAGCCATTCTGACAGGTGTGAGGTCATATCTTATTGTGGTTTTGATTTGTATTTCCCTGATGATGAGTGATATTGAGAATCTTTTCATGTGTCTGTTAGTCATTTGGATGTCTTCTTTGGAAAAGTGTCTGTTCATGTCTTCTGCTGATTTCTTCACTGGATTATTTGTTTATTGGGTGTTGAGTTTGATGTTCTTTATAGGTTTTGGATACTAACCCATTAGCATTTGCAAATATCTTCTCTCATTCCAAGGGTTGCCTTTTAGTTTTGTTGATTGTTTCCTTCGCTATGCAGAACGTTTTATCTTGATGGAGTCCCAGTAGTTCATTTTGCTTTGTTTCCCTTGCCTCTGGTGATGTTTTTAGTAAATGCCCCAGCCAAGGTCAAAGAGGTTACTGCCTGTTTTCTCCTTTAGGATTTTGGTGGTTTCCTGTCTCACATTTAGGTCTTTCATCCATTTTTAATTTATTTTTGTGTATGGTGTAAGAAAGTGGCTCAGTTTCATTCTTTTATGTGTTGCTGTTCACTTTTTCCAAACCTTTTGTTGAAAAGACTGTCTTTATTCCATTGGATATTCTTTCCTGCTTTGTTGAAAATTAGTTGACCATATAGTTGTAGGTCCATTTTTGGGTTTCCTAGTCTGTTCCATTGATATAAGTGTCTGTTTTTGTGCCAGAGCCATATTGTTTTGATCAACATAGCTTGTAATATGGCTTGAAATCTGGAATTGTGATATCTCCAGTTTTCTTTTTGTTTTTCATTTTCAGAGTTGCTTTGGATATTCGGGGTCTTTTGTTATTCCATTCACATTTTAGGATTGTTTGTTCTAGCTGTGAAAAAAATGCTAGTGATATTTTGATAGGGATTGTGTTAAATGTGCAGATTGCTTTGGGTAGTATAGACATTTTAACAATGTTTGTTCTTCCAATTCATGAGCATGTGGAATGCTTTTCTATTTCTTTGAGTCCTCTTCAGTTTCTTTTATAAGTGTTCTGTAGTTTTCAGGGGTTAGATTTATTCCAAGGTATCTTATGGGTTTTGGTGCAATTGCAAATGGGATTGGTTCCTTGATATATTTTTCTACTGCTTCGTTATTGGTGTATATAAATGCAGCAGATTTCTGCACACTGATTTTATGCCCTGTACTTTGCTAAATTCATATATTAGTTCTAGGAATTTTTTGGCAGATCTTTCGGGTTTTCTACATATATTGTCATGTCGTCTGTAAGTAGTGAAAGTTTGACTTCTTCCTTGCTGATTTGGATGTCCTTTATTTTGTTTTGTTGTCTGATTGCTGAGGCTAAGACTTCCAGTACTATGTTAAATAATAGTGGTGAGAGTGAACATCCCTGTCTTGTTACTGACTGTAGTGTCATCCCCATTGAGGATGATATTAGCTGTGGGTTTTTTGTATATGGCCTTTATGATGTTGAGGTATGTTTCATCCAGCCCTACTTTATTGAGGGTTTTTATTTTTATTTTTTTGTCAAGAATGGATGCTGTGTTTTGTCAAACACTTTTTCTGTGTCTATTGACAGGATTTTATGATTCTTATCCTTTCTTTTAAATAATGTGGTGTATTGTGTTGATTCATTTGCAAATATAGAACTAACCCTGTAGCCCATGATCCTACTTGATCATGGTGAATAATTCTTTTAAGGTTGAATTCCATTTGCTGGTATTTTGTTGATAACTCTTGTATCCGTGTTCATCAGGGATATTGGCCTGTAATTCTTTTTAGTGGGGTCTTTGGTTTTAGAATCAAGGTAATTCTGGTTTCGTAGAATGAGTTTGGAAGTATTCTTTCTATTTCTATTTTTTGAAACAATTTGAGAACAAAAGGTATTAACTCTTCTTTAAGTATCTGGTAGAATTCCCCTGGGATGCCATCAGGCCCAGGACTCTTGTTTGTTGGGAAATTATTGATTACTCATTCACTTTTTTTGCTGGTTATGGAAATGTCCAGATTTTCTATTTTTTCTGTTTCAGTTTTGATAGTTTGTAATTTTGTAGAAATGTGTCCATTTCTTCCAAATTGTTCAGTTTGTTGGCTTATAATTTTTCATAGTATTCTCTTATAATGGTTTGTATTTCTGTGGTGTTTGTTGTGATCTCTCCTCTTTCATTTATGATTTTATCTGTGTCCTTTTTATTTCCTTTTTGTTAAGTCTGGCTAGGGGTTTATCAATTGTATTAATACTTTCAGAGATTCAGATTTTGTTGATCTGTTCTACTGTTTGTTTGTTTGTTTACATATTTATTTCTGCTCTAATTTTCATTATTTCCCTTCTTTTGCTGGCTTTAGGCTTTATTGACTTTTCCTTTTCCAGCTCCTTTAGGTACCTTCCATGTATTTGAGGTCTTTACACATTTTTCCTGTGGCTTACTTTAAGTTTCATGGCCTTGTGGTCTGAAAATATACATGGTATGATCTCAATCTTTTTCTGCTTGATGAGGGTTGACTTGTGATCCGATGTATGATCTATTCTGGAGAATGTCCCATGTACGCTCGAGAAGAATGTATTTTCTGCTGCTTTAGGATGAAATGTTGTGAATATATCTATTAGGTACATCTGGTCCAGTGTGTCATTCAGAGCCGTTGTTTCCTTGATGACTTTTTGCTTAGATGATCTGTCCATTGCTGCAAGTGGGGTGGTAAAGCCCCCTATTATTATTGTATTATTATCAATGAGTTTCTTTATGTTTGTGATTATTTGATTTAAATATTTGGGTGTCTCCACATTGGAGGCATAAATATTTATAATTGTAGATCTTGATGGATAGATCCCTTAATTATGATATAATGCCCTTCTTCATCTCCTGTTAAAGATTTTGGTTTAAAAGCTCATTTGTCTGATATAAGTATGGCTACTCCAGCTTTCTTTTAACTTCCATTAGCATGAGAGATGGTTCTCTATCCCCTCACTTTGAATCTGCAGGTGTCTTTAGTTCCAAAATGAGTCTCTTTTAGGCAGCATATAGATGGGTCTTGCTTTTTTTAAATCTATTCTGATACCCTGTGTCTTTTTATTAGAGCATTTAGTCCGTTTATATTCAGTGCTTATTGAGATATATAAATTTAGTGCCATTATGTTACCTGTAGAGTTGGTGTTTCTGGTGATGTTCTCTGGTCCTTTCTAGCCTTAGTTGCTTTTGGTCTTTTTTCTCCCCTGAAAGATTCCCCCTTAAAATTTCTTGCAGGGCTGGAATGGTGGTCATGAGCTCCTTTAGTTTTTGTCTAGGAAACTCTTTATCTTTCCTATTCTGAATGACAGCTTTGCTGGGTAAGGAATCCTTGGATGCATCTTTTTCTCATTCATCATGTTGAATATATCCTGCCACTCCCTTCTATTCTGCCGAGTTTCTGTGTACAGATCTGCTGTTATTCTTATTGGTCTTTCCTTGTAGGTTAAGAACTTTTTTTCATGATTCATTCCTTGTCTGTGTTATTTTGTGAATTTGACTATGATATACCTTGACAATATATAACTTTTGTTGAATTTAATTGGAGTTCTCTGTGCTCTTGGATTTTAATGTCTGTGTCTTTCCCCATATTAGGGAAATTTCAGCTATAATTTGTTCAGATAAACCTTCTGGCTTCTTTTCTTTCTCTTTTTTCCTCTGGGATGTCTATGATATGAATGTTATTCCATTTTAGTAAGTTGTTGAGTGCCCTAGGTCTACCTTTGTGATCCATTACCTTTCTTTCCCTCTTCTTTTCACCTTCATTATTTTCCATAATGTTATCTTTTATGTCACTGATTCACACCCTGTTTTGTCCACCCTGCTTTGTCCATCCTGATTCACACCCTGCTTTGTCCATTTGGGTTTGCGTCTTGGTTATAGCATTTTAATTTTGGCCTGATTTGATTTTAGTTCTTTTATCTCCACAGAAGGCAATTGTTTCATGCCTTCTGTTTCTTACAAGTCCAGCTAGTATCCTTATAAAGGTTGTTTTAAATTCTAGTTCAGATATCTTATGAAAATAAACAAAAAATTAAAAATATATAATTTGTAAACATAAAATTTAAAAAGTTAAAAAAGGAATTGATAAAAGAAGAAAATATATGAAAATATAATGATAAAAAAGTGAAGAATAAAAGTAAAAGGGAAGCTAGATTCTATTTCCCCTCGAGTGAAGCTTTGTAGCACTCTGTGGTCAGTAGACTTAGTGTGAGTGAGTAGCTTCTGCTGGTCTTCTAGGGGAGAGGCCTATTTCATGATTCTTAGGTGAATTTGCCCTCGTGAGATGTACTTGTAGGGTAAAGGGAAGTGGGTCCTGGTATAAGTGGCACCGGCCTCCAGAAGATGATATTCTTTGCTCCCTGAAGGCTTTCAGTGCTAAAAAGGATGAATATGGTGGCACCCCACTTTCTAGCCCCAGAAGTGAAATTTCATGCCCCGCACTCCTTATGATACCCTCACAGAAGGGCAATCAGTCACCCCTCTTTTGTCCCCAGTTTTGGTCAGATTACTGCATTCACCCTGCCTTTGTCCAAGCTTTTTTTTTTTTTTAAATCTCAGGTGCAGGACTGAGTTTCAAAACTCAAAATTTTAGGGACTAACACTGGGCAGACCCTCACTGTTCCTCTGGGACAGGGTCTCCTAGAACTTTTGCAGCTTGCCACCCATGCAAGGAATGATGTGGCATAATCATGCAGTGGTTCAGAGTTTATGGCAAAACAGAACAGAAAGCCAGCACCCCAGCTCGCTGCACCCAGCTGAGTCCTACTCCTGTGTTTGGGAACAGAGCAGCACATTGGCACCACCCATCCTTCTTGTGTCCCAGGGAATTCTCCGTCCTCGCTGTGACTCCTAGGACTCCACCCTGCTTTGCCACCTGAGCATCTTTAAGCCGGTTTAAACATCTAAAAAGTTTAAATTTTGTGCTCCACTGCACATATTACTTGTGCTTGCCTTTTTAAGCAGTCTCCCTCTCCATTGCCGTATCCACAGTTGAATCTCCCCCAAGTCAACTCTTTGCACCTCCTACCTTCCAAAACATGATTTCTTTTCTACGTGTAGACCTGCAGTTTTTGTTCTCTCAGACCTCTGATTTCTTGGATGTTCAGAATGATTTGATAACTATCTGGCTGTGTTTGAGGAAGGAGACAAGCTTAAGGTCCTCCTGTCCCCTGGCATCTTAACTCCTCCTCTTATACATTCTTTATACATTTTGGGTACTAACCCTTTATTGGATATGTCATCTGGAAATACCTTCTCTATTCTGTAGGTTGTCTTTAAGTTTTGCTGATTGTTTCCTTTGTGATGTAGAAACTTTTTATTCTGATGTAGTCCCAATAATTTATTTTTGCTTTTGTTTCCCTTGCCTAAGGACACATATCTAGAGAAAAGTTGTTACAGCTGATGTCAAAGAGGATGTTACTGGTGTTATCCTCTAGGACTTGGATGGTTTCAGGACTCACACTTACGTCTTTAGTCCATTTTTAGTTTATTTTTGTGTGGTGTAAGAAAGTGGTCCCATTTCTTTCTCTTCAATGTTGCTGTCCAGTTTTTCCAGTACCATTTGTTGAAGAGAATGTCTTTTTCACATTGGATACAGTTTCTTGCTTTGTCAAAGATTAATTGACTATATAGTTTTGGTTCCATTCCTATTCTGTTCCATTGATCTAAGTGTCTGTTTTTGTGCCAGTCCTGTACTGGTTTGATTGCTACATTGTTGTAATATAACTTTATGTCCAGAAATGAGATGCCTTTTCCTTGTCAAGATTGTGTTTGGCTATTCAGGGTCTTTTGTAGCTCCATACAAATTTTTGAATGGTTTGTTCTAGTTCTGTGAAACGTGCTGTTGGTGTTTGATAGGGATTGCGTTAAATTTGTAGATTGCTTTGGGTAGTATGGACATTTTAATGATATTTATTCTTTCAGCCTATGACCATAGAATGTCTTTTCATTCCTTTGTGTCATTTTTAATTTCTTTCATCAGTGTTTTGTAGTTTTTAGAGCACAGGTCTTTCACCTCCTCGGTTAGGTTAATTCCTGGTTATCTTATTATTTTTGATGCAGTTGTAAATGGAATTTTTCTTAATTTCTTTCTGTTGCTTCATTATTGGTGCATAGAAATGCAACAGATATCTGCACATTGATTTTTATATCCTGCAACTTTAGTGAATTCTTTTATTGGTTCTAGCAGTTCTTTGGTGGTCTTTGGGATTTCTATATATAGTATCATGCCCTCTGCACATAGTGAAAGTTTTACTTCTTCCTTACCAATTTGAACACCTTTTATTCTTTTCTCTTGTCTGATTGCTGTGGTTAGGAGTTCCAGTATGATGTTGAATAAAAGTGGTGAAAATGGCCATTTTTGTCTTGTTCCTTATCTTACAGGGAAAACTTTCAGTTTTTCACCATTGACTAAGATGTTAGCTGTGTGTTTCTCATATATGATTTTATAATGTTGAGGTATGTTTGCTCTAATCCTACTTTGTTGAGGGTTTTTATTTTTTTTTAATCATGAATGGACGTCGTACTTTGTCAAACACTTTTTCTGAGTCTATTGAAATGATCATATGGTTCTTATCCTTTTTCTTATTGATGTAATGTGTCATATTGATTGATTTGCAACTATTGAACCACCTTTGCATCCCAGCAATAAATGCCACTTGATTGTGATGAAGGATGCTTTTGATGCATTGTTGGATTTGGCTGGTATTTTGTTGAGGACTTTTGTATCTATGTTTATCGGCGATATTGACCTGCAGTTGTATTTTTTAGCGGTGTCTTGATCTGGTTTTGTTATCAGGGTAATACTGGCCTCATGGAATGAATGTGGAAATTTTCCTTCCTTTTCTATTTCTTAGAATGTTTTGAGAATGGTATTAACTCTTCTTTCAGTGTTTGGTGGAGTTCACCTGTGAAGCCATTTTGTCCTGGACTTATAGTTTTGGGTTTGTTTTTTTTTTTTGTTTTTTTTTTGTTTTTTTTTTTGGATTACTGATTCAATTTCTTTGATAATTATTGATCTGTTCAAATTTTCTATTTCTTCCTCATTCAGTTTTGGTAGTTATATGTTCCTAAGAATTTGTTGATTTCTTTTACATTGTCCAATTTGTTGGTATATAGTTTTTCTAATATTCTCTTACAACTGNTTTGTTTTTTTTTTGTTTTTTTTTTTGGATTACTGATTCAATTTCTTTGATAATTATTGATCTGTTCAAATTTTCTATTTCTTCCTCATTCAGTTTTGGTAGTTATATGTTCCTAAGAATTTGTTGATTTCTTTTACATTGTCCAATTTGTTGGTATATAGTTTTTCTAATATTCTCTTACAACTGTTTTTATTTATGTAGTATTGGTTGTTATTTCTCCTCTCTCATTTGTGATTTTATTTATTTGGGCCATTTTGCTTTTTCTCTTGGTAAATATGGCTAGAGGTTTGTTAGTTTTATTCATTTTATCAAAGAACCGGCTCTTTTTAAAAAAAAAAAAATTTGTGAAGTTAGCTAACGTAGTGTGTACAGTGTAGTCTTGGCTTCAGGAGTAGATTCCCATGATTCATCACTTACATACAACACCCAGTGCTCATCCCAACAAGTGCCCTCCTCAATCCCCATCTCCCATTTTCCATTTTCCCTTCCTCTCAACCCCTCACACCCATCAACCCTTGTCTCTTATAGTTAGCCTCTCTTTGTTTGTAACTTATTTTTCCTTCCCTTCCCCTATGGCCTTCTGTTAAATTTCTCAAATTCTGCATATGAGTGGAAACATGACATCTGTCTTTTTCTGACTGACATGTTTACTTAGCATAATACACTTCATTGACTTGTTCTATTGTTATTTTAGTACTATATAATTTATTTCTGCTCTAATCTTTATTATTTCCTTCCTTCTGCTCGTTTTAGGTTTTGTTTGTTCTTGTTTTTCTAGCTCCTTTAATTGTAAGGTTAGGCTGTTAATCAGATTTTTCTTGCATTTTGAGGTGGTCCTGAATTACTATAAACTTACCTCTTAGAACTGCCTTTGTTGCATACAAAGGTTTTGGAGTGCCGTGTTTTCATTTTCATTTTTTTCCATATACTTACTAAATTTCCCGTTTGACCCATTCATTATTAAGTAGCATGTTATTTAACCTCTAACATACCTGTGGTCTTTCCAGAATTTTTTCTTATAGTTGACCTAGTTTCATAATGTTGTGGTCAGAAAAGATGCATGATATGATTTCAGTCTTAAATTTGTTGAGGATTGTTTTGTGTACTATTATCTGATCTGTTCTGGAGAATGTTCCATATGAACTGAAGATAATGTGTATTCTGCTATATTAGGATGGAATGTTCTGAATATATCTGTTAAATCCATCTGATCTTGTGTGTCATTCAAAGCCATTGTTAGATGATTTGTCCATTGATATAAGTGGGGTGTGAAAGTCCCCTACTATTATTGTATTGTTATCAGTTAGTTCTTTTATACTTGTTGCTGTGTAATGTATTTGGGTGCATAAATATTTACAATTGTCATATCTTCTTGTTGGATTGCCCCATTTATTATTATATAGTGTCCTTCTTTGTCTCTTGTTATAGTCTTTGTTTGAAAGTCTATTTTGTCCCTTATAAAGAGCAATATAAATATATTGCTACTCCAGCTTTCTTTTCACATTCATTTTCATAATTGATGTTTCTCCATCACCTCACTTTCTTTTTTTTATTATTTATTTTTAATTTTTAAATATAATTTATTGTCAAATTGGCTTACATACAACACNTCACTTTCAATCTGCAGGTGTCTTTAGGTTAAAAAGGGGTCTCTTGTAGGCAGCATATAGATGGGTCTTGTTTTTATCCATTCTGTCATGCTATGTCTTTTAATTGGGGTGTTTAGCCTGTTTACATCAAAAGTAATTATTGATAGATATGTATTTATTATCATTTTATTATTTGTTTTGTGGTTTCTGAAGATTTTCTCTGATCCTTTCTTGTCTTTCTCTTTCATGACTTGCCAATTTCCTTTAGTGATATCTTTGGATTTATTTCTTTTTATTCTTGCATATTTATTAGTGGTTTTTGATATATGGTTACCATTAGGTTTGTATATATCTTCTGCATATAATAGTCTGTGTTAAGTTGTTGTATTTTTTTTTTAATTTTAATGTTTTATTTATTTCTGAGAAAGAGAGCGCGTGCGTGAGCATGGCAGGGTCAGAGAGAGAGGGAGACACAGAATCTGAAACAAGCTCCAGGCTCTGAACTAGCTGTCAGCACAGACCCCGATGCAGGACTCGAACCCATGAACTGTGAAATCATGACCTGAGCCAAAGCCAGATGCCTAACTGACTGAGCCACTGAGATGTCCCAAGTTGCTGTTTTTTAAGTTTGAACCCATTTTTTACTTCTTTTCTTGTTTTTGTTATGTTTTATATTTTTGACTGATTTTTTACAGAAATATTCATTTTTACTGCTTTGTGTTTCCTACTTATATACACAAGTATACAAGTATCCCCTTTAATATTGCTTTCAGGGTTGTGTTAGTGGTTGAACTCCTTTAGTTTTGTTTGTCTGGGAAACTCTGTCTCTCCTTTTATTCTGAATGATAGCATTGATTGAGTATTGCTGGCTGTGGATTTTCACGTTCAGCACTTTGAATATGTCGTACCACTCCCTTCTGGCTTGGAAAGTTTCTGCTGAAAAATATCCTGCTACCCTTATGGGTTTTCCCTTGTAAGTTACTGTTTTCTTTCTTCTTTTCTTTTTGAAATTTTTAATTTTTTTAATTTTTCCAAATTTTTATTTAAATTACAGCTAGCTAACATACAGTGTAATAATAGTTTCAGGTAAAGAATTTAGTGTTTCATCACTTACACATAGCATACAATGCTCATTAGAACAAGTTCCCTCCTTGATACCTATTACCTCTTTAATCAATCCCATCAGACTACTTCCCTTCCAGAAACCATTAGTTTGTTCTCTATAGGTAAGAGTCAGTTTCTTGGTTTCCCTCTCTCTTTTTTATTCCTCCATGTTAATTTGTTTTGTTTCTTAAATTCCACATTTGTGTTTCATATGGTATTTACCTTTCTCTGAATTATTTCTCTCAGGATAATAGTCTAGCTCCATCCACATCATTGCAAATGGCAAGAATACATTCTTTTTTTTTTTAATTATGGGTGAGTTATATTCCATTGTATGTATTTATATATAGCACATCTTGCTTGATCCATTCATTAGTTGATGGACATTTAGACTGTTTCCATAATTTGGCTATTGTTGATTATTCTGCTATAAACATTGTGTGCATGTATCCCTTTGTATCAGTATTTTTGGGTCGTTTGGGTAAATACCTAGTAGTGCAGTTGCTGGGTCATAGGGTAGTTTTATTTTTAACTTTCTGAGGAACCTCCATACTGTTCTGCAGAGTGACTATACCAGTTTGTATTTCTACCAACAGTGTAAGAGGGTTCCCCCTTCTCTACATCCTCACTGGCACCTGTTATTTCTTGTGTTGTTAATTTTAGCCTTTCTGACTGCTGTGAGGTAATATCTCATTGTAGTTTTGATTTACATTTCTCTGATGATGAGTGATGTTGAGCATCTTTTCCTGTCTGATGCACGTTTGGATGGCTTCTTTGGAAAAATGTCTATTCATGTATTCTGCTTATTTTTAAACTGGATTATTTGTGTTTTCGGTTTTATAAGTTATTTCTATATTTTGAATAGTAACCCTTTACCCATTAATTCATTTACAGATATCTCCTCCGATTCCATAGGTTTTCTTTCAGTTGTGAATATTTTCTTCACTGTGCAGAAGCTTTTTATTTTGATGTAGTCCCAATAGAATTTCCCTAGCTTCAGGAGATGTATCAAGTAAGAAACTGCTACAGTTGATATCAAGGAGGTTACTGCCTGTGTTCTCCTCTAGGATTTTTATGATTTCAGACCTCACATTTATGTGTTTAATCCATTTTGAATTTATTTTCATGTGTGGTGTAAGAACATGGTCCAGTTTAATTCTTTAATGTGTTGCTGTCCAGTTTTCCATACATTATTTGTTGAAGACACTTTTTTTCATTGGATATTCTTTCCTGCTTTGTTAAAGATTAATTGGCCATATAGTTGTGGTTCCATGTCTCGGTTTTCTATTGTACAGATATTATTTGTTGTTACAATACAGGAGCATGGATTATTTTTCTCTTTCTTTGTGTCATCTTCAGTTTCCTTCATCAGTGTTTTATAGTTTTCAGAGTACAGAATTTTTACTTCTTTGGTTAGGTTTATTCCTAGATATCTTATGAGCTGGGTGCATTTGTAAATGGGATTGATTCCTTGATTTCTATTTTTGTAGTTTCATTATTAGTGTATAGAAATGCACCAGAGTTCTGTACATTGATTTGGTGTCCTGAGACTTGACTGAATTCATGGATCTGTTCTAGCAATTTTTTTTGGTGGGATCTTTTGGGATATATATATATCCATCATGTCATCTGCAATTTAAGGTACTATCTTCTTTTCTCTTAGTGATTGAAAAAAATTTTTCTTTGTCACTATATTTTGCCTTTAATTACAATATTTCTTGGTCTGAATCGGCTTTTGTTGATTTTGGTGGGCGTTCTCTATGCTTCTTGCATCTGAATATGTTTATTTCCCCAGATTAGGAAAGTTTTCTGCTATCATTTCTTCAAATAAATTTCCCCCTTTCTCTTCTTCTGGCACTCCTATAATATGAATGCTATTAATGTTTGATGGAGTCACTGAGATCCTTAAGTCTATTCTGATTTTGCATAATTCTTCTTTCTTTCTTTCTTTTTTTTAGCCTGAATACTTTCCATTACTCTGTCTTCTAGGTCACTAATTCATTACCCTGCTTCTTCCATCCTGTTACTCATTCCATCAAGTGTATTTCTTTCTTTCTTTTTTAAAAAATTTTTAAATGTTTTATTTATTTTGAGAGAGAGACAGAGAGACAGAGACCAGAGAATGAGTGGGGAAGGGGCAGAGAGAGAGGGAGACACAGAATCCAAAGCAGGCTCTGGGCTCTGAGCTGTCAGCAGAGAGCCTGATGTGAGGCTCAAATTCACAAGGTGCGAGATCATGACCTGAGCGGAAATTGGATGTGGATGCTGAACCGACTGAGCCACCCAGGATCCCCCATCAGGTGTACTTCTCATTTCATTTACTATACCCTTTTTCTTTACTATGTTATTCCTTCTGCCTGTGTTAAGAGTCTCGTTCATGTCTTCCATTCTTTTATCAAGTTCAGTGAGTATTCTTATGATTATTACTTTAAATTTTCTATCAGGCATATTATTTGTATCTGTTTTGCTTAGATCTCTGGCTGTGGCCTTGTTCTGTTCTTTTATTTGTCTTCTCATTTTGTCTAAGTCTCTGCTTTGTTTCTCTGTATTGGGAAAGTTAGGTATGTCAGCTATTGTTAAGGTTAATGACTTTATGAAGAAGAGGTCCTGGAGTGCCCTGCCATGTGGTGTCTCCTGTTCCCCAGGGCCTGGTGCTTTCAGGACTGTCTCCAGTGTGTGCTCTCTTGTTTTGTCTTGGCCACTTTATCCTTCAGGCCAATTGTCTCTAGAGACTCTCTTTGCCTGTTGTTGGGTAGTGTTTCATCCCTGAGCTGAACGTGGCATGTTTTCACTAGGTGTGTTCTGGTTTGCTTGTGAAATGAGACCTGTCACCACTGTCACCAGAATGAAGGACCTGCAAAACTCCGTGTTGGGAAATTTGGTGTTGGCTGGGGTTTGGGCTAGTTTTCTGGAGTAGGGAGTCTTCTCTGCTAGGACTGAGGGAAGCATGACTAAGTGGGGTGGTTCCACTGGTGCCTGGGTGTGTGGGGCTTGGTGTAAGCAAGTTAGGTAGCAAGTGTTTGTGCTGCATTGCTTCCCACAGGTTGCCCTGTACTTCTGCCAAAGGACACAGGAGGGAAATGGCACCTGCCAGTTCCTTTGTTTCTGGAGGGGTCTGTCTGAATGCTGTGTCTCTTAGACACTCTCTGAGATGAGCAAATAGCCTCCCCACTGTATGCCTCTGGTGCTCCTCAATCACTGTTTTCACACTGTGCCTCTCATGTTATATGCCTACCTTCTCTCGAAGTCTATTCCAGATAAGCCTGCTGACCTTTAAAATTCTAGGCTTTTAGCCCTGCTGGTTGCCAGATGTTACAAAATTCATTCCCTGTTGCTTTCCAAGGCAATTACTGTGGGACTTTTTTTCCCCATTGTGCTCTCCTGTGTTTTAGTCTGTCTCTTACCATCGTCCATAACTGTGGCTCCCGATCAACTGCTGCGGCCATGCTCCCTTTCTCTCTAAAACCACCTTTCTTCACTTCCTATCTTCTTTGATGTGTTCTCTTCTTTGCCTTTAGTTGTGGAATTTATTCTGCCAATCTTCAGGTTAGTTTCTGGTGTATTTATGATGATTTGATAGTTATCTAGTTCATTTGCAGGGCAAGAAAACCCTAGGGTTCTCCTAATCTGCACATTCCTAGACATTGAGTTTTAAAAATCATTAATTAATCATTTTGGAAAAATATTTATTATCGTGTAAAATGGAACGTATACAGCTCCACAATCCAGAAATCTAGTACCAGATTTGTACATATATACTAGATGGCATGTGCAAGAACATTTACAGCATTGTTTTTCTTAAGAGCAAAAACATGGAAACTTTAGTACCCATCAGCAGGAGATTACTGCATGACAGTGAAAATGAGTGCATTACAGCTACACACTGAAGTATGGATAAACCTTAATATAATACTAAGTTAGAAAATGCAGTTTGCAGATGAGTGCAGTGCATATGCCACCATTAATAGGACTTTGCAAAATCAAACACTATTTAATTATAAATGCACATACAATAAAACTATACAGGAGAAAGTTATTGACAAGTATTTCAGGGTAGTAATTTCCCTTGGGAGGGAGGACCTGGGAAGCCTCACTAGTATTAAGAGTGTAAGATTTTTCTAGTTGCTGAGTGGGTTAAAGGATATTATTCTTTTAATATGCCTTATAAATTATGTTATATTGTTCCTTTTATAATTAAAGCCTTAAATATGACAAAGTAGGAGAGATAAAGAAGTTCAAAAGAAGCAGATGAAGAGATGTCATATCAGATAGACTGAGGAAAGTGCCATGAATGAGTCATTTGTAGGAGGGAAATTCTTGGACTTGTTTAGTGAATAGCAAGTAGTCTGATTTAAAAGTGTCCAGAATATACTAAAGAAAGGGTTGTAATTACAAGTGAAAAGCAAAACAAAGCAAAACTTGAACTTAATGTGGTAGAGACTACATAAGGCTTTTGTAATGAAGTGGTATATTAGCATGTTGGATAGATTGGAGGAATGAAGCCCTGGAAGTGAAGGCCATTGCAATTACAGAAGCAGAATTTGATTGGATAGAGAGGAGAGTCAGGTATCAGAGATTCTCAGAGAATCTCTGGGGCTTAATATCTGGTTGACTATGATAGTTGTAGTAAAAGAGGAATCATAACTAGAGTGACTTGAAATTACATGCCAGTAAGAGATTATGAGAATATCATCTATGGATCATTGGACATGTGGATAAAATGGGGTTGAGTTTGACCATATTGGCAGAGAGGTGTTTAGAAGCAAGATGGTCAGCTGGATATATGGGCCTCAGGTTGTAAGGGAAATTGAGACTTTAGAGTTGAGTGGAAAGTTGAGACTTTATGGTGTCTTCCATGGAATGTATGATTCAGCTGAGGAGGCCAGATCCACTTGCATGTCATCTCAGAGAGGTCTTTCCTAACCACTCTACATAAAATTCTTATTCCTCTTCTTGCCCTCCTACTTAGGTTTATGTTTGTTCTTAGCACTTCTTGATTCTATACACTTTTGTTTTTTATTGTGTATCTTCCTTTAGGAAGAATTAACTCTGTGAAGGCAGTGATTTTGACTTATTTTCCTCTCATTGTTCTATCCCTTCTTTTTTTCTTAAATTTTTAATGCTTATTTATTTTTGACAGAGAGTGAGGGGCAGGATGGGCAGAGAGAGAGGGAGACACAGAATCTGAAGCAGGCCCCAGGCTCTGAGATGTCAGCAGAGAGCCTGACACAGGGCTTGAACTCATGCACCGTGAGATCATGACCTGAGCTGAAGTTGTACCCTTAACCAACTGAGCCACCCAGGTGCCCCTGTTCTATCCCCAGCTTTTAGTAGAATATTTGTGGAATGAATGAATGAAAGAGCAAATGAATGAATGTAGAGCCAAAGGTAAAAACCTTAGTAGATGTCTGCCTTTGCAGTGGGTGGGAGGAATCTTGTGAAGGAGATAGGAAAGAGAGGGAGAATAGATGTAGCTGAAGAGGATACTGATCTGGAAGACAGAGGCAGAAGACAATTTCTTGACATAACCAAGGGATATCTATATGTTTAGAGATGTAAATGAATATCAAGAAAAAGCTTTTGGGTTTAGGCATTAGGGGGATATAAGTCATCTTCTCAGCTTGTATCAGGCTAAGAAAAGGAGAACTTCACTGAGCAGCTGGGAAGGAAAGAGTCCTAGAAATGGTGAAGAAGGTCTCGAGCCAAGTTCCTTGGTGACATGCTAGGTGGTTTAGAGTTTAATAGATGACTGGCATCCACAGCTTTGCATAGGACATAAAGTTTTTGAAGATTAATACTTTGCTTTTCATATTTTTCTTCCTTAACTGGAATGTATCTCAGAGAATCTCACAAAGTTGCAAAATAAATTATATTTTTCTTCCTGTGTAACAAAAGATACATATATAGAATCCCAGAGCATTCTTAAATGTGTAGAAGTTTTATAAATCAGAATAAATTTAAATGAGAAGATGGAATGGAGATAAAAGGGGAAAAGAATAAAAGCAATTAACTATAAAGATGACAATTTCATTTATTTATTTATTATGTTTTTAGACAGTCATTTTAGAAATTTATGTGGGTTTCTAAGGGTCTTCAGCAATGTTCTTTAGGAAGCTAATGGCAAAATTGAGCTTTTTCCTTGTCTTTTTCTGAGGAGTTGCTGTGGTGAGCTCTGAAATACTTCTCAGAGTACTCTGCTTTTTTCGATTGTTTTTAACATACATTTAAAAAATAGTTATATATCTTATTTAAAACAAGATGCAGAAACATTTTGCAGGAAGGCTAGGATGTCCCATAATAGGAAGCGTGATTAGATAATATTTAGTACAATTGTGAAAGTAGTAAACATTTGAGGCATTATTTTTTTACTTTGTCTAGAAAGGATGACCGAAAATCACATTTATTGACCTGGATAATCATTTTGAAAATAGTTCATTTTCTTATTAAATTGAGTAATACCCAAGTTGGTTTTTTTTATTATTTTGTTTTTATTTTTTTAGTGCATGTTGAATGTAAGACACAGAAGCATCCCAATTTCAAAGAAACCCAAAAGTTCCCTTCTGTGGCATGGCTGATGCATTATTCTTAAAGGAGAATCTTGAGATAAAACTAGGCAACCTCAATCAGTTTTCTCTTCCTTTCCTTTTACAAATAAGAAAAAAAAAGCAAAAAACAAAAACAAAATCAAAGCCTTGTTACTGTATTAAATTACTAACAGAATTGATCAGCAGCAGACTAACAAGATAGACTTATCAGAATAAGTGGAAATGGGTAGCCAGCAGCAGAAGTCTAATGTTGTAGGGCTTAGGACATTCCTAGCTAGTGTTGGTTTTCTCCCTGTGGCCTAGGTTCCTGTTTATACAAGAGCTCTAGCCTCCTCCTTCAGCCTGGAAATCCCAAATATTTTGGATACTTGAAGCTTTTAAAATAGCAGAGGATGATTTGTCCAGAGCAGATGTGTTCTTACTCACACAGACCTTTGGGAAAACAAAGACCATTTAAATTAGCTACAGAGAAAGGGGCGCCTGGGTGGCTTAGTCGGTTAAGCGTCCGACTTTCGCTTGGGTCATGATCTCGCGGTTCGTGGGTTCGAGCCCCGCGTCGGGCTCTGTGCTGACTGCCAGCTCAGAGCCTGGAGCCTGTTTCAGTCTGTGACTTCCTCTCTCTCTGACCCTCCCCTGCTCATGCTGTCTCTCTCTCTCTCTCTCCTAGAAATAAAAAAATAAATAAATAAATAAATAAATTAGCTACAGAGTTTTGGTACCTGGAAATAATTTCTATTTGGATAGAAAGCAAATAATAAGCACAGTACTAAAAAAGAAAAACAGCAATAACAACACCTCTATAAATATGTTACATTTAAAAGAACTATAATTTTATTGCTGGTCTATTTGATTTCAAAGGTGGCCAGGTATAGGGACTGACGGTGGACTTGATTTTAGAAGTTGGTGCCATCACATATTTGGGACCTGTGGAGCTCTTCATAGTAGGGACTTTATTTTGAATTTTATGCTAAAAGATGTTTATGAAATATTAGGATGTAATTAAAACCACACAAGAAATTTGTTTCATCCCATGCAGAAAAGAAATAAAGATCTTTGTTTCCATATTAGCAATTTTTCTTCCTGCGGATGCTGATTAGTGATCAAAAAACTTTTTTGTCTTTTCCTTTAGTTTTTGAGCATGTGGACAAAACCACTAATATTAGTTATAGTAAACTCCAAGTGCATAATTATAATGTTGCAAGAAGGAAAGGAAAATTAAATCATATGAACCTGAAGGCTGAGTTGTACAATATATTGACTGGTTAGTTTGAACAGACCTGATATTACACTTGATAGATATGGGTAAATAAATAAATCTGTATATTGTAATGCTCATAATAAATTTTATAATTGTTTTTGTGGTTGTAAAGTTGCTTCCCCACATTGTAACCTAATGTTCTTTGTCATCAGATATTTGAGCCTAACTATGATTTTCGAATTTGTGAAAACCACATATTCATAAGGAAAGAATAGAGTGTATGTAAACCACTTTATTCTGAACCTTTTATGAATGTGGTAGAAGCCAGTTCATTCATTAGTATTAATCGTGGGAAGCTTATTTTGAGTTCTTCTCACATAGTTCATCTGAGGCTCAAGGACCCTGATGATTCTCTGCTATGTTACCATGCTTCTGGCTTGATTTTCAGTTTCAAATTGGGTAAACTCAGAGTATTTTCCTTATTTGATTTCAGTAGCAGATTTATATTCATTTTAAACACTTAAATAAAATAATCTCTTATTTGAATTTGTGACTTGGAATTCTGTAATTGTATTTATGGGGTAAACTTTGAGTGTGTTTGCTATAAGTGTGTGTGTGTGTGTGTGTGTTTGCATTTCCATTTTTTTAGGTCAAAAATAATCCTGCATGTCTTCCTTCCCTACTTTCCTTTTCTTCCTGTAAAATATGCTGGTCTCAAGAGCTTCTCACTGTATTCTGTAATTATTTAGATACAAAAATGCAAAACAAGTGACTGTTTTATAAATATAGCAGCCTATATTTAAAGAATCCAATCCAAACACCATTGACCGAGAGCCAATAAAAATGATATAGGTAAAAATGAACTCCCTTTGGATGAATAATTTTGAAAATACAGCACTTTAAACAAAAACATTTGGGAATGATTAACCTTTGATATACTTTTAGAGACAATTAGAGAAATTTTAGCAGATTAAATAATAATACTTATTCATAAAAATTGCTAAGTAGTAGTATTAGAATTATAAATATCTTAGACATGAAAATAGTCTGATTAGGTAAGAAAGTGTCTTTGTTTTTAAGGAGTCTCTTCCACAGTATTTAGGATAAACGCTTGTAATGTTTGCAACTTACATGCAAATGGCTCAGGAAAAAAACATTTTTTGTGTGTATTGCTTTTGCATTGTAATAGAGGGTAATTGACTTTCTTTGTAGAAAAGCTTATGATGAAAGTAACAACTCTTTGGGACTTAAGTTATAACAAAACTTTACCATTTAACAAAGTGAAGGGAACAGAACTGCTTTATAGATCCTGAGAAATTAATTACAATTATAACATAGTTCATTAAACAAATGAAAACTTATATTTAAGGAAAAATACACAGAAAATAAATGTGTGTAACTTTTTTTTTTTTTACAAATAGTTTATTGTCAAATTAGTTTNTATAGATTTTGGATACTAGCCCTTTATCTGATATGTCATTTGCAACTATCTTTTCCCACTCCGTTGGTTGCCTATTAATTTTCTGGGTTGTTTCCTTGGCTGTGCAGAAGCTTGTGTGTAACTTTTGGATGTGCATTTATTTGGCAAGACAATTACATTTAGTAAGAAGGCACATAAATATAAATATATGACTTATACGTTAATTTTTTATTTCTTGATTTATGAAAAGCTCTCAATATTGTCACATTTGAAAATCTTCTGAAAGTGGGCAATAAAGAACATAACTGTCAGGGGTCACACTTCATCACCTCTACATGCCAACTTTTGTAGTACTTGTGGCATACATTGTGGACTGGTTTATCTAGTAGTTGTTCTAGCTTATTTCACTCTTGCGTGCCTCTATTACATAGAATAAAAATTAAATATTAATGTTTTAAGACTTCTTTTGAGAAATAGCCATACTATAAGTATGGATCAGGCTAATGAGATACAAGTGAGAGTCCACTTGAAGTTTTCTGGGACAGTCTTTTGTTTTCTTGATAAAAAGGGCTGACATTACCTCTTTTACCTTCTTCGTGTCCTGAACATGGATGTGATGTCTGGAATAAGAGCAACCATTTTGTTTCCATTAGGAAATGGGCAAGAGACTCACAGAAATCATGGCCTTGACACTGTACACATGTCAAGATGCCACAAATGCAAAAGCCACTTTCCTCCAGTCAATGTGTTAGGTGGGAAAAGTAAACTCCAATTTGTTTAAGTCACAGTTGGCCTGGGTTTTTCTTAGTTGTTGCTGAAAACACTAAAAAATTGTTCCTTGTGTATCTTCAGTATATTAAAGATCTGGCTACTCATTTATTTTCAAATTTTATTGTGTTTGTGCGTTTATGGATGTGTTTGTGTGCATACACCATCATACATACGCACACACTTGCATCATAAATGGGGGGATCCTCTTGTTTGAATCCCTAATTGGTCACTCCATATCCTGTTTTTGCTAATAGAACCATGCATTTGCCCAAATATTGGGTGACCATATGCTTAGGGTCCCCACCATAAAGTTGATAGGAGAGGGCAGGATTATTGTTCTTTTCCAGTCACTATCCTATGTCAACACTGTTGTGTTAAACTATTAAGCCTGTTGTTGATTATTCTGGCAGCCCAATGTATCAACTTCTGTGCTTGGTTATTAGAGATCCGTATGACCTGGTAGTGTCTTTGTCCTTCTATAAGGTTTATGCTATACTAAGCTATCAGTCTATCACTTATTTGGTACAAAGTTAATATAGTCACATGGTGCAAGATATAAGAGACACAAAAGAATAAACCAAGAGAAGTCTCTCTCAAACTTTATTCTTCAGCTAACCCAGTTCTTCTTTGTGGAGAAAACCAAGGTAATTTGTTTCTTTGTATTTATCCAGAGAGATCCTATGCCTTAATGTGCAGCAGCATGATGTGTCTGTTCTTTTCTCACCTTTTACACAAACCGTGGCAATATAGCTATATAACAATCTTTCATTTAGCTTTTTTCACTGAATTTTTCTTGGCAATCCTATCTGAGTTAGTGCATAGACAGTTTCTTTATTCTTCACCACTACATAGTATTCCATTTTATGGATATGGCATAATTTTACTGTATATACCCTTTTTAGTGGATGTTTAGACTGTTTCAGTCTTTTGCTATTGCAAACAGATGCCATAGCAAATGACCATATATATGCCAATTCATCCAAGCCATTTAAGGATTGAAACAATATGTATATGGCTACTTTAAAGTTTTTAAATTTGCTTCTTAAAGATCAACAGAGTAGGAGGTTATGACTAAAACAGGGATGAAAACAGAATGAGGCAAGTCAGTTTTTGAGGGGAACATTATGGTTCTGTTAGTAGACTCAGGAAGGTGATACCCAGAATTTCCTGTCTCTGTTGTCTAGACCAATTGTGATCTGACGCCTTTTATGGTGCTCATTATTGCAAAGGATGTTTTAAAGATTTTTATAGGTTTGGATGAGATAAGAGTTTCTTTCCTATTTTCTATCAGTTGTATTTATTCACTTAATATAATAATCTACATAATTATATAGTATTTCATATTTTTCCAAGATTTTTTCAAATACTGTCTCAGTCCTTCTTTTAATACTTCAGGCTAATGTTGGATGAGTCATCTCCAGAACCAAAGATCAAGTATCAACCTTGTGACTTGCATCTAGGTAGTCAAAGTTAAGCGTACAACACAGATTTCTTAATTACCTGGGATAGTTTAAAAAAAAAAAAAAAAGATTTGTGTGTGTGTATGTTTGGGCACACATTTCAGCACTCCTCCCCGGATACAAGAGCCCATTCTTTACTGGGAGGAACCATTCAGACCCCATTTGAGTGGGGCTGACCCACCTCCCATGCCACAGGGGTGGGCATGTTACCTAGTATAAGCCAATCAAAATAGTCATCTATCCAGTCAGGCAGATTGAAACACTCCCTTGGTCTTTTCTGTCAAAGCTATGCAGAGGAGCCATTTTTTTCTTTAGTTTGTGAGTGATAGGGGCTATCAGTGGTATGGATCTGATGTCTGAAGCTAGATAAAAACCCCAGAATTCCTAGTTTTCTGAGCCTGGGAAATGATCATGTTTGGAGAGGCACAAAACTTGCTAATTCACATACTGTCTTCCTTGCATGGAATAGCATGTTGTACCTTTTATTCTGTCTTTGAGTAAAGAGCAGCATGAGAGAAAGGCTATTGAAGTGGAAGTCATAGGATCAGTTCAGGTCTCTATTATGCCACTTGCTGGCTTTTAGGGTCTTGGAGGACTCATTTTCTCTTTTTAAAAGCTACTTATAGCTTAAGCTTATTAAGCTTAACCAAATATTTATTTTCTATTTTTAAAAGCCATGTATCATATCTTAACCAGACACTAGTTTTTCCTTTTATAGTACGACAACTGGAGGATCTGTGCATGAGTTCCAGGGTCTTCAGTGTACCTGCCTCGTCCCCTCCCACTGTGCTGACCTTAGGGTGTGGCTCTAACCACTCCCTGGGCATCACATTTGCATTTAAAACAGGAAAAACGGCAAGGGTAATGAACAAAAGAAGTGTGCCACCTGTCAATCCTCTTTCAAGGACTTTTCCTAAAATGCCATACCATGACTTCCCTGTGTGTCTTACTGGCCAGAACTGTGGCCCGTGGTCACCTCTAGCTACAGAGAGGCTAAGAAAGTAGTTTCTTAGCTGGACAGATTGCTATCCCCTCAACAAAATGGGTTTCTTTTAGTTAGAAAGAAGGAGAGAATGGATCTAGGTAAACGTCTATTGTCTGCCATAGGGGTTAGATTGGATGATTGGTCTATATGGCCCTACTTTTAGAATTTATGAACTCTGTTTAATAAATTTGAGGAGAACTGCTGATTAAGGCTTTAACGCTCAGTGCAGCAGAATAACCTAGATCAGGGTTTGGCAAACCATGGTTCATTAGTCAAATCCCGCTAGCCACCTGATTTTGTAAATAAAATGTTATTAATACTTTTTTACACATTTTGACTGCTTTTACATTACAATGGCAGAGTTGAGCAGTTGTGACTTAAACCAGAAGAAGGCCTGCAAAGTTAAAAATGTTTACTGTCTGGCCCTCTATAGAAAAAATTTGAAAATCTCTGGCCCAGATGATTCAGAAAAGCCCTTCCATCTTGATGCTTCTAGAAACATGCATTATTCATTTATTCAATAAGTATTTGAACATACACCACATTTCAGGCAATAGATCAGGCACAGGGGTTATAGTCTTGAATAAAACAAAGTCCATGTCCTCAAGGAGCTTCTATTTTATCAAGTCAGGCAGACAGTGAATAAATAGGTAAAGCTCATTTGTCATATAGTTATAAGAGCTACAGAGAAAAATGAAGTAGAAGAGGTGGGTAGTAACTATAGGATAGCTTTCAGTTTTTGAGCATGGTCAGGGAAGATCTCCCTTAGGAGGTTACATTAAACAAAAATCCAGAGATGAGAGATGGAGCCATGTGGCCCATGAAAGGAAGAATATGCCAGAACAAAATGTGCTAAAGAGGTAGCAATGTGTCTGCAGGGACTGAGGATTAGGAGGAAGGCCAGTGTGGCTGGAGCAGAGAGAACAAGGGGAAGATGGTTGGAGATGAGCTCAAAGGGGTAGGTAGGAACTTTATGTAGAAACTTGCTCATGGCGATTTATGAGAAGAGAAATAACATGGCCTGACTTGCATTTCAACATAGTCATTCTGGCTTCAGTGCCATTAGTAGACATGGAGGGCAAGAATGGAACCTGGGAGACCTGTCAGATGTTCTCAGGCTATAGCAGGCAAGAGAGAGTAGTGGCTTGGATGAGGGTGATGATGGTGGAAGGGAAAGAAGTGGTTGTATCCTGGCTAGTTTTTGAGTGTAGAGCTAAGCATGAGTTGCTAATAAATTGATATAGAGTTAGAGATAAAGAGAGTCCAAGATGATTTGGCTTTTGGCCTGGACAACTGAAAGAATGAAGTTTCTGTTTATTGATGTGGGGAAGCTTCCAGGAAGAGTAAGTATTGGGCACAAGTTCAGGAGTTCCAGGGAGTTCTAATCAAATATGCAAGTGGAAATGTTCGTTGGGCAAGTGTATATTCAAGTCTCTAGTTCAAGGAGAAGGCCTGGGCTAAAACTTATTTGAGAATCAAGAGTGTGCAGATATTTTAAGGTGATGGACTATGTGAGATTCTCAGAGGAATGAATCTTGATAAAGAAGGTGGTGAAGGACCCTGGAATCACTGTCATGAGTTCCTTGAGTGAGTGAGAAGGGATGGACCTACTGAGCAGACAGGAACATAAGCAGTTCATCTGTGGTAATACACAAATCAAGAAGATATGGTGGGGATGTATGAAGGTTCTCTTTCCTTGTTTCTGGGTTTTTTTTGTTTGTTTTTTTTTTGTTTGTTTGTTTTTTTTCAGGGAATTGGGAAGCTAGGTCAGCTACAGAGTTAAAATGGAAGAGATACTGGAAATTTGAGGGGAAGTGAGAAAGCATAGGTCAATTCTTGGGAAATGTAGGATTCCTTAGCAGCATTAAGGACCCAAATTGAGGTTAGTGATGAGGAGTGGTTAGCATGGTAGTGTTGTTCTCTGGCCAAATTCAGCTTATGGGTGTGGGAGTGGAGTAGGATTTAATGATGGTTAGAATTTTGCCAGGTGAGTATGATGGTCAAGAGCAGGGCAAAAGAGTTGACAGTTTCCATAGGAAATTAATTATAATGATGGAACATAGAATTAACCCACTTAAGGACCAAAGTGAGGATGTGAAGCAGGTGAGGGACAACAGGCTTGATGGGTTGTTGGAGTCTGGACACTAGAGGGTGTGCACTGGAAAGTTAGGGGTAGTGGGTAGTGAGATGCTTGCAAGTGAGGTCTATGAAAGAGATGGAAGTTGTTGGTAGTCACACTAGGGTATATAATAAGGGGAATGAGAGGCTGACAGAATAAAGGATAAGATTCTTGGGAGAAGAGAGGTCAAGGAATTGAAAGGTCAGGGAGTTGGAAGCATAATCTCCATACCTTGAAATCACTAGCACGTATAGCAGGATGGATGTCAGAGAAATAATGATCTAGGAATGTAAGTCTTTGAGGAGTGATGGGGAGTGACCTCTGGGGGCTGGTGGATGAACTGCCACATGGACAAGTCTGATGATAGGAAACTCAAATCTTAATATTGACTGTGGGCAGCCCTGAGGAGGAGGAAAGACACTACCCTACTCCAGGCATGACATGAATATTTTATTATTTCCATGAAACTCTTTATATTAGTATAAATTTCAAACCTTATATACTGCTAATAAGTGTAGCAATGCCAGCCATGTGTCACAATTAAAATGAAAAAGAAAAATGTGCAGTTTTCTGAATCCACAAGTACTGACATTGTATGTTGGCCAAGTATACCTGAATGTTTTGAAATCTGCTGGTTTTTTGCTGAACTGGGCCATTAATGGACATGAACATTAAAAACAGCCACAGGGCTCAGGAGTCCTGAGATGGAGTCCAGCCAGATGAGTATAGGAAGTGAGTGATTGTTCTTTTCTTTAGCCCAAAACTTAATGCATAACCTTAAGTATGAAAATGAAAAATTTGAATTGCTGGCACTACCCTCTTTCCTTCAGGGTGTTCTCCATCGAAACATTGTTCATTCAACTGTCTGCATAGATCTTGCTCTTGTTAAAAGTGGTCCTAAAATGTATTGTTTTGAAACCTTTTGGATTCACCATGGTTTCTAACATTATAACCTTTTGGTTGCACACTAGATTAAGGTTTTGTGCTCCACAACTGACCAGACTATATTTAGTTGTTTGTCTTGGTGGGAATACATAATTGAAAATGCACAAGTGAAAACATCTCTCTTCCCTCTCTTCATATTTAGAATTTTTTATGAGTCTCACAGTGGTGCTTCACTTGATTTGTGTGTTGTTGGACAGTTTTGTGGGTGAAGGATCTTTTTGTTCTTTAGTTAATTATCCCCTTCTGGGAGACAGGTCCAAAATAACCTTGCTTATATGGAATTCCCCAAATTCTTAGGGTAACATTTCAATGTTCATTTCAACTTATAACAACTCTTTTTATGAAATTGTGAGTGTGCATATATCTGTGTGTCTGGATTAACTTGCTCATCTCTATGTAGATGGTTCTTAGTTCCTAAGATTCTTGAAAGTGACATTTCATCTTTATTTCAGATTAATTGCTATTTATGAAGTTGTGATAGTTTTATATACTGATTTATATTATAGGTAATATATGTAAAATTTTTTTTTATTTAATTTTAGATTAATTTAAATCCTTCAAGTGGATGGTTTTGTGTTTCTAATATTTTTTCTTCCGAAAGTTCTATAAAAGTTGTGAAGCGTAGCATTATTTATTGATTGATAATTTCCGAAAACCACTTTATTATGTATGTATAATACATATATATATCATACTGTTATATGATATATACATGTATCATACTGTTTTCCAATTTTATATACCTGAATGATCAGGTTTTTCATAATGCATAGAACTCACAGAACCCCATTTTCATTTTTTATCCTTCTCAATATGTTATGGACAAAAGAAAATCAATGGGTTATATTGCCTGTTTTTCCCTAAGTGCCTACTTTTATTTTTGGCCCTTTTCTCATTATAAGCTTTTAAATTTAACTTTATATTATTTTATTTTTCCCTGGAGTTGCTTGAGTTTGGCAGCCTACTACCCATTCTTCTAGAAGTTAAAGATGACTGATAAATCAGTTTGGCCTTTCAGTGCCATTGATAACAAATGACTTCTAGTAAAGATACTTCCACAAAAATACAAATGAAGGACAGGAGTTAAAACTTTTTGGTTACTTTTGCTTTCTTTCTATCTGTTCTGTAACGGTAAGATCTAACTCTCTAAAATGTTTTTAAAAATTTAAAAATTCATGGCTCTCACTTTTGCCTATTGGCCAGTCTTTAAGACATTTATGGTTTACTTCTGCAGTTTCTTTTTTCATTTTATTTATTAGACATAGTGAAAGGTTATCCACAGCCCAAGGCTTCTAGGCATGTGTAGACTGTAAAAATCCACAAATAATAGGGCAGCTGAAATTCCACAACAAAGATGAAAACAAAAAAAAGTTTAGGGCTTTATTTAGTAAAGAATGACAAGCTAAAAAATAGATCTGGCTCAGCACCCTACGGTTAGCAAATTAGAGCTCTGCTGAATTAGGACAGGAAGGGAATTCCAGAGATGAACAAGGCCAATGATGGACCCACAAAGGGAAGGAAGTTGGAGTAGTAGACTAGGGAAAGACTTTCACAGGAAATGGTAGAGATCACCGTGCCTGGGATTCTCTGACAGCTGTCCTCAGGGCACTGCAGTCAATCTTGTATAATGATTAGGGGACGTGTAATTTACCTGATGGAAATGACAGGTCTAGGTGCGTGACTGCTTCCACACACACATGTGTGGCACATGGGCTTCCTGATGGAGAGCAGTGACCCAAATGCTGTCCTTGGCAGAACACCAGCCATCATTCCCCAGTGCAGTTTCTCCTTGTCCCACTTCTACTCTAAGCAGCATCTGCTGTGGCATGGTGGCCAGAGGTATGGTCCTTTTGCCACCTCACTGGGCCTGGGCAAGGGAAGCTATCCAGGGGACATGGGGACATCCCTGCACACTCACTAAGGAACTCTCATACCATAGAAGTATCCTCAGCAGTCTTCCTGCCTCTCCCCGTGACAATTACCCTCAACCTAGTCTGTTCTCCACATAGAAGCCTGTTCCAGTTCCTTGTCTATTGTCTTGATGGTCCTCCATTATAATGAGGTCCTCCATTGTAATGCAAATGTTACCTCATGGCGTCTCTGATGCCATTCCTGCCTTTTCCTTCAGTCTCATCCCTGGTCACTCTCCTCCTTACTCATTATGCTGGCCTCCCTAGTTGGCTTTTTGTTTTTACAAATTCCTAGGTTCTTTCACACCTCGGGACCTTGGCATGTGCCATTTCCCGTCAGGAATGTCCACCTTTCCAGTCTTCATCTGGTTCCTTTCTCCTCATCTTTTAGTCAGAATTAAAATGCCACCTACTCAGAGAGGCCTGTCTGCCACCATTAGTCTCCTTCTTAGCCCCTCTGTTTCTTTCCTCTGTGGAACTGTCACAATTGTAAATAATGTATGTAGGTATTTGCTTGTTTGGTCATCTCTCCCATAAGAATGTAACCTTCCTGTGAGCTAGGACCAAGTGTGCTTTGTTTACCAGTGTAATCCAGCACTAAGAATTGGGTTGAATATATAATTAATAGGTACTCAGTAAATATTCATAGAATAAGTGAAGAAAAGTAACAATAATATTCACACAATCTTCCAGTTATGGGTCACCTTTTTGTTGTCCCCTTCCCTTTTAAGTGTAGCTTTTGTATTTTCCCTAACCCACTTTATGTGTATGACAGTTCCAGGAACAGAATGGCTCTCAATGCTTACTGTGGGAGTTCTGGGGTCTAGCAGTTCTGGCTTGACTTTGTGAAACAACTAAAAATATTTTTGGAGCTTTGTTAGAAAATTAAGTCCTTGGTTAATGTGACCACTGCCATCACCTTGCTAAGCAGAAGATCTTGGAGGTGATACTACCTTCCTGACTTTCTTGATCACTGATTCCTATGTCTCATAGTTTAATCTCATTCTTCTCTTTTGCCACAAGATTCCATGGGTCAGTTTCTTCCTTTGCTGTTCCGTTTTCATGAGTTGATCAGTTCTAGACCACTGGTTCCTTGCCATTCCCCTCTCATCCTTTCAGTTTAGTCTGTTTGGTTTGTTTGTTCTCATGCTGTTTCTCTGACTGTGCAATCCTAGACATTCACTACAATGTTGGCCCTTGGATCTCCAGACTCTGCTCCTGTCCTTTCTCTTCTTGACTCCTCTCATTAATCCTCAAAATTGCCCTGTGTCCAGACCCAATTTTCTCTTTTCCTAGTGCTGCCTGTGCCTAGGACAGCATCCCTCCATATGTCTATAGCCGAGTAGTCTTTTAACCTTTCTCTAAGACTAGATCATCTAGTAGATATGAAGTACTCACCATATTCCAAGCACACTTCCTCTTCTTTATGACATTTCTCAAGGTTCACTTTGTGTGAATAGTCAAGAGTTGTGCCTGCTCACTCTAGAGCTTGCTAGAGTAAGTATGCCCTTCTTGAGTTCTAAAACACTTAACACAAGGCCTACTAATGGACTAACCATTCATTCATCTAACAGATATTTATTGATCATATATTATGTGTCAGACACTATTTGAGGTGGTGCCTGGTAAACAAGAGTCTCTGTATGTGTTCTATGTCATGTAGCTCTCATGTTCTAAGTGAGAAACATGTACATATTTATAGTATGTTTATAAGTATTTGCATATGTGAGTTTTTATGTGTAAAAATTTAATATGTATTATATGCTGTTCTCTAGCCTTTAGCTAACTGAATTGAGTCTCATAAACAAGGTTATAGGTTTTCCAGAAACAATTTTTTTTTATTGTTTACCACAGTGCTTGGGAGAATGCTGAGCACAGAACATGTATTTAATAAGCTCAATGATCTTCACTAAATATAGAATACATAGAGAATTACATTTAAGTGAGATACAAAATCCCACATATTATTGTATCAATACATTGTCTAACTACAGTCTAGCCCTCTGTGTAAATGTCTTCCTGTATTAATGGGTGTCTTATTGTCATGGGTTCAGTAAGACCCATAACTCACTGTACATGGATACAGGACACATTCACTTAAAGTTCACAGTGTAGAAAGTATACTTTTGGGTCCAGTTCTGAGTTCAATTCTATTCCATTGTTCTATGTGTCTGTTTTTGTGTCAAAACCATACTGTCTTGATGATGACAGCTTTGTAGTAGAGGCTAAAGTCTGGGATGGTGATGCCTCCCATTTTGGTTTTCTTCTTCCATATTCCTTTTGCTATTCTTCTGTGATTCCATACAAATTTGAGGATAGTTTGTTCTAGTTTTGAGAAGTATGCTGGTGCAATTTTGATTGGAATTGCATTGAATGTGTAAATTGCTTTGGGTAGTATTGACATTTTAACTATATTTATTCTTCCAACCCATGAGCATGGAATGTTTTTCCATTTCTTTGTGTCTTCTTCAATTTTCTTCATGAGTTTTCTATAGTTTTCATCATACAGATCTCTTATATCCNTCTCTGTCTGGCTTGGGATTCAAAGTGATGCCGGCTTCATAAAATGCGTCTGGAAGTTTTCCTTCGATTTGTATTTTTTGGAATAGTTTGAGAAGAATTGGTATTAATTCTGTTTTAAATGTCTGGTAGAATTCCCCAGGGAAGCTCTGGCCCAAGGTTCTTATTTGTTGGGATATTTTTGATAACTGATTCGATTTCCTCACTTGTTATGGGTCTGTTCAGGTTTTCTATCTCTTCCCATGTGAATTTTGATAGTGAGTGTGTGTTTAGGAATTTGTCCATTTCTTCTAAGTTGTCCAATTTGTTGGCATTAGTTTTTCATAGTATACCCTGATAATTGCTTGTATTTCTGAGGGATTGGTTGTAATAAGTCCATTTTTATTCATGATTTTGTCTCTTTGAGTGATCTCTCTCTTGTTTTTGAGAAGCCTGGCTAGAGGTTTGTCAATTCTGTTTATTTTTTCCAAAAACCCACTCTTGGTTTCATTGATCTGTTCAACTGTTTCTTTGGTTTCTATATTGTTTATTTCTGCCCTGATTTTTATTATTTCTCCTATCCTACTGGGTTTGGGGTGCTCTTGTTGCTCTCCCTCTAGTTGCTTTAGGTAAGCTGTTAGATTTTGCACTCGTGCTTTTTCTAATTTCTTGAAATAGGCCTGGAGTGCAATGCACTTTCCTCTTAGGACTGCTTTCTTCGCATCCCATAGAGTTTGGATTGTTGTATTCTCATTCTCATTTGTTTCCATATATTTTTAAATTTCTTCTCTAATTGCCTGATGGGCCCATTCATTCTTTAGTAGGGTGTTCTTTAACCTCCATGTATATGGGGGTTTTCCAGACTTCTTCCTGTGATTGATTTCGAGTTTCATAGCATTGTGATCTGAAAGTATGCATGGTATGATCTTTTATATTTATTGAGGGCTGCTTTATGTCCCAGTATGTGATCTATCTTGGAGAATGTGCCATCCACACTTGAGAAGAAAATGAATTCCATAGCCTCAGGATGTAGAGTTCTAAATATATCTGTCAAATCCATCTGGTCCAATGTGTCATTCAAGTCCATTGTGTCTTTAGTGATTTTCTATCTAGTTGATCTGTCCATTGCTGTAAGTGGAGTATTAAAGTCCCTTAAGCAAGCTTAGTCTTAAGATGATGTGGAGAAATCACATGAAAGTAACAAAGAATATTGTGAAAACAATGACTAATGAGAGGAAACTGGCCCAGTCAGGTAGAATACACTATAAAGCTATAATAATTAAAGCCATTTAGTATCTGTGTAGGAATAGTTTCATCAATGGAACAGGATAATCTAGGAATGGATGCAAGTACATATGGGAATGTAATGTGTGATTAAATATGCATTTCATATCATTGGGTAAGAGATGAATTTTCCATCAAATTTATTTTGGGCAATTTACTGACGGTTTAGGGAAAAAAATAATAAAGCAGGATCTCCACTGCAGTCCTTATAACAAAATTAATTCCAGATGGACTGAAATTTTAAATGTAAAAACTGAATTATAAGAGTACTAATAGAAAACATGGACTGCTTATTTTCATAATTCTGGATTACAGAAAAACTCCCAGCACTGAAGTTGTAAAAGAAAATGGTTGATAAATTTGACCACATAAGTATTAAAAACTTTTCTATTACAAAAAAAGTTATAAACAAAATCAAAAGATATGTGAGAAACCAAGGGAAAATATTTACAGTACACATGACCAAGTACTTATTGCCTTAACATGCAAAGAGTTTAGCAAATTAATTAAGGGGAAAAAAACCCAACATACTAGAGAAATGGATAAAGGAAATTTTTGGTTTGGAATTATGTTTGACATGATAGAAAGCCAACTGCAGAGGCTCAAGAAAACGAGGGCTGACATAAGAAGTCTCAAAGCAGTCCAAAGCTGGCACCGTGACTTCACAGTGCATCAGAGGCCTAGACTCTCTGTTTGGTAATCTCTAATTGGGTGGCCCTATTCTTCGTGGCCAAAAGATAGCTGTTCCACCTCCAGGCACTACATCGGAGGCAAACGGCAGCAGCTAATAGGATGCATCTGCTGGAAACGCTGCCATTTCACCTGCCAACTGCAAAGGATTTGGGGCATATTTGTGGCACATTTCCTTCCAGAAAGGAAGCTGGGCATATTTGTCCCCCAAACAAAACTAGAGGTTTGTCTATAAGGAAGGAAGGGAGAATGGATAATGGGTAGGAAACAGTTGTGTAGAACAGAAATATGAAGGCACAGATAAACAAATACAAATGGCTTGTAAATATTTAACTTTACAAGTTAACTTTATTCATAATTAAATAAATATAAATCAAGACACACCAATGGGATACCCTTTTCCATGTATCACATTAATAATAATGAGTCTGGCAATACCCGGTTTTGGTAAGTTTATGGGGAAAATGGGCACTGTCAAACACTGTTTCTTATGAGTGTAAGTCTTTTTAGAAGGCAGTTTGGGGATCTATAGCAAATAATTTAATGAGTATGCTGATTGGTTTATCAACTCTACGTTTAAAAATGTATCTACAAATATATTTATACATGTATGAGCAGTAAATGTGTATACATGTTCACTGCAACATTACTTGTAATAGCAAAAAAAAACACCAAAAAACAAAAACCAAAACTAGAAACAACCTAAATGCCCATCCCCAGGGAACTAGTTAAAGAAGTGATGCTATGAGTATATTTGTTGTTAAAAAGAATAAACTAAATTTGTGTGAGCTGATATGGAAGGACCTCTAAGTCATATTATTGAATATAAAAGACCAGATACAGGGGCGCCTGGGTGGCTCAGTAGGTTGAATATTCCACTCTTGATTTCAGCTCAGGTCATGATCCCAGGGTCATGGGATTGAGCCACCCCTTCAGGTTCTGTGATGAGCAAGAAGCCTGCTTGAGATTCTCTCTCTCTCTCTCTCTCTCTCTCTCTCTCTCTCTCTGTCTCTCCCTCCTCCCTGACCCTCTTACTCTGTCTCTCTCTCTCAAATAAAAAATAAATAAATAAGAATAATAAATAGAAGGCCAGATACAGAGTAGTTTATATAACATGGCCCCACTGAGTGAAAAATTGAAAACGAATGTGTGTGTAAGTATGGATAATTTCAGAAAGGATGTACAAGAAACTCTTGAAGGCACTCACCTCTATGGAATGGAACTGGAGTAAGACAGATACTTTCATTGTGTATTATTTTGTTCTTTTTGGGTATTTAAAACCTGTATGTGTGATATTCTTAGTATGTTTTTAAAAAGTACGGTAATGAATTAAAAGTATGCCTTTAGTCAGGGGATAGTCAAGAGAGTTAATAACCATTAAGGACACCAGCCATTAATAATCAGCTGAATACCAGCCCTTGCTTATCATGATTTAAAATGAGAAATACCATTCCTGGTTGTTAGGCATGATTATATATGGGGATATATTTCTTTACTATGCTGGAAACGTTGTTGCTATTCTTTCTTGGATTTTTCTCCTCAAATGTAACGATCCAGGCCCATCCTGATTAAAATGCTCTCTCCCTCTGAACCCACCTTAGCACTGTATCTCCCTTATGTTGCTTGATTTCCCTTTCTAGCATTGATTATACTTGTGTATTGTCTGTCATATCATACATGCCTTGGTATCTTAGTCCATTTGGGCTCTTAGAACAAAATGGGTAGATTTTATAAGAAAATTGCGTAGCTTATAAACAACAGACACTTATTTCTCATAGTTCTGGAGGCTAGAAATCCAAGATCAAGGTGCTAGCATGGTTAAGTGAGAGCCCTCTTCTAGATTGCAGACTTCTCATTATAACCTAACATGACATAAATGGTAAGGGAGCTTTCTTGGGCCTCTTTTATAAAGGCTCTAATCACTTCCCAAAGGCCTTATCTTTTAACACCATCACATTGGGCATTTTTCAACATAAGAATTTGGAAGGGATACAAACATTCAGACCATAGCATTTGTGGACACTGATTTTGCCTTAATCACTGTGTACTCCAGGCCTGAAGCAGTGTGTGACACAGAATTGATTCTTAAATGTTTCAAAGTGAATGTTTATAAAATATGAACTATTTGTTGAATGAATATTATATCTCTCAAATTCATGACTCCTAGTCTAGTATTTATAAGCAAATATAAACCCACATGACCACACTCTTTCCCCACTGAAGACAGCTTGCTCAGTCAGGACTCCCTATCTTCTGCCATTATCACAATTTTGGTCTCTTCTGCCTTGTGAGATTCCTGGAGATGGAAGTTCTGGGAACTGTAACTATGGGGGAAAGGTGTTCTCTGCACAGCCAGCAGCTTGGGGTAGAGTCTGAGGGGGAGAGAATCTTCTTCTTGTTAAAGTCAACATGGAAAGTGCTAGGACCAGGACTGGAAAACTGGCCCATTTAGTTCCCCCTGTAGCGACTCTTCAGTTGTCTGCAAGCCACTCTCCCTTGTCTTCTCTGTCAAGGATTCATGCTTCTCATTCGTTTGTTGTTGCATAAGGGTGAATTGGTGGAATCCTGGATACCTCCACTAGCAGGTAGAATACTGGGCTGGAGTATTCAGGAAAAGAAAATACCTACTGATCCTTCTTAAATTGCTTTATGATTTTTTATGAAGTATAATTGATATAATGTTATGTTAATTTTGGATGTACAATGTAATGATTATATATACTGCAAAGTGACGACTACAATAAGTCTAATTAACATCTGTCACCATACATAGTTACAATTTTTTTCTTTTAAGACCTACTCTTACCAACTTTCAAATAGATATATGTATATGTATGTATGTGTGTATAAATATATATACATATATACATGTATATAGTCACTTCTATAGCAGTATTAGGTGAATATATTCTGTGGATTGGTTAAACCAAAAAGCAGAAGCTTTAATGGACTCACTTTGGTTTCTTACTTGTAATCTTTGTGGCAGAATCAGTAAATTTATCCACAGACTGACTGTCTCTCTGATATGTTTCAGTTCTGATTATAGTTTGGAATTTTCTGTTCTGACACATGTTAACTTTTTCTGTCTTTCAAATTATGGTAGATAAGGGCCAATGACCACATTTAACTCCTCTCTTTACAGTTAAGCTAGAGTCTTTAAAACTATGTTTATCACCAGAAAACCACATATAATGATGACACCCATGAGCTGTGGTAGAGATGAGTTCTTGAGGAATAGGTATAGTCCTCAGGGTTTATAGTGAGACAGTCTGGATCAGTGGTTAGTATCCTGATCCCCACTTCCTCTTCATGTTTCTGAAAGCCTGTCATTTTCCTCACTGTGCTTCAACTTCTTTCTTTTTTGATTTGGTTTCTCATGTCAGATGAATGTAGTAATAATCATTACATTAGGGTTTTTGTGGGAGCAGGAAATGATAGAAGACAGTTAATATACATCTAATGGGATGATGGTGGTGATCTCATAGACTTCTTTTCAAAGGCAGAATGTAGTGGCACTTCATTAATGGAGCTAATGCTTCTGAACATGGTGATTGGCTCCTCTCATGTTATGGGGTCTTCATGTCATTCTGCTTACTCTTCACATCCAGGAAATATAAGTTCACTAACTTAAGTGCATCTTTAGGAAAAAAGCTTCTTCCAAGAAATATAAACTGTTATCCTGCTTCTGTTTTTAAAAGAATATTTATAATAATATCTCTTCTTCTTTTGGAGTTAGACGTATGTGTTTCCAGTAGGGTACATTCAGTATTCCTCTGCTCTCCATTTTCTTGTTCATCTGACCTGTTCAGACCCTCTTTGTGTCTCTCTGTATATTTCCTTTTCTTTGTATATGTGTAATTCCTCCATAAGAAAATGGCATTCAAGTGATTTGACATATAGACTTTTAAAAAACGAAAGCAATGTGCAGAAATGTATTTGAAAGACAGACGTTCTTTGTTAAATGTAATGGGGAGGTGGAATACTAGCAGCTGCCTTTTGGCTATAGAATCACTCTCTCAATAACTTCTCACATGTTGAAGAGGAAGCATTGTATCAGGTTTTGCAAAAGAAGCTTTAATGTTTTGTCTTGTTGGCATCAAGTAATGGCTGATTGCTGCTGTGGGTAGATGTTAATCTCTAAAACTGAATATACTCCTGCATATTACAACTGGTAGGAGATATCAGAGATTATTACTTTAGTCTCCCAATTTTTCAGATGAAAGAAGAAAGCAAGGTAAAGTGGCTTGTCTAAGTTCAAGTAAAGCGTACCAAATCTGGGATCCTGATTTCCTGGTTCTGTAGTCCATTTGAGTTTTGTAGACATTTTTGGATTTGTCTGTCCATCCATGACTCCACTCCACTGGCCTCTTGGTCACAGTTGATTGTTCTAGGCTTCACTGTCTAAAGCCAGGCCATTCAGGATATTTCATTTTCTTAAATCCAACTGATGGCCCCTGAGAATGTTAAAACTGAAAAATGGGTGGCTCAGTCAGTTAAACATCTGACTCTTGATTTTGGATCAGGTCATGATCTCATGGTCCATGAGACTGAGCCCCATGTTGGGCTTAGTGCAGAATGAGGAGCCTGCTTTGGATTTCCTCTCTTCCTCCCTCTCTTCCCATCCCCCACTTGTGCATGCATGTGCTCTCTCTCAAAATAAATAAATAAATAAACTGTAAAAGTATTTTTTTTAGTCAAAAATGAGATAGTCTCTGGTGGTGAAAGTTGTCAGGAATACAGTTCTGGAACTATCAATGGGCATTGCTATCCATAGAGAGCTATTTCCAGCTGTTACTGAAACCTATCACATCCCTACCATTGGATTTTATGAGCCAGCAAATACACCTATGTACTGAAGATCATTCTAATTAAGATTTGGTACTAGCAATCAAAAGAATATGGATTAATATTCACATTGACTTCTCTAATACTTATAGTGATTTTCCTTTCAAATTTTTCATCCTTAAATCACTGCACAAATTTAATAAGTAGGTGTCTCATTTGTTTACAGTATGGATTTATAATTTAAATGAATATTCAGATTATACACATTTGATCACAGTAACTATTTCACTTACCATCTGTAATTATAATTTCATTCTGTAACAGTTTTAGACCTGGGTATTTAAGGAATCTGTTTGGGATATTTTATTAGGGCAAATGAAGCTTATTATTTCCTTATTAATTTTCTTTAAATATTTTATGCAACTTCTTGAACATATATTAACAGAACTTTGGATTCTCTTAGTTCATTAATTTTTACCCCCAATTTCCTATATAGGTATGAAAAGCACAGTGCCCCAACATGTCATGCCATGTTAATTTTTCTTTTTTTATCGGGAAGAATAAGAAATAGTGTTTCCTTATATACAGAGACTGTTTAACATTTAACTTGGAAAACTGATACCCTATCACCACCACTGAATGTCAGCTGGTTCTGGCTGTGTGGAAGGCTAACCAAATAGGTACAGTAATAGATCTTGTTCAACATGACAATTTTTGAGAACCAGCAAAATGCTGAAGTGTCTTCCTAACATCAGTATTACTACTACCAGGTGTTTAAATAACACTTCAGAGGTTACAGAGCTTATGTATAGAATTTAATCCTTACAACAGCCATAAAGACGTCTTTTAAGATCTGTAATTTATAATTTAAGAAACTGAACTATAGTTGCTACCCTGAAACTCAAAAAAGGCCTTCTGTCTAAGTCAGTGTTGTTTTTTTTTAACATCACAGTGATAATGTGAAATCCAAGTACTTTTCATGAAAAATTTGAAAGCTTTGAATATATTTTAATCATTATTTCATTAAATTATTGAATGAATGCATACTGAGTGTGAGGAGCCCTGATGTAGCTTCCATGGTGGCCTGGGGGCCCCCTCTCCTTTCATTGCATTAACATCCTATCTTGCCATCCTCAGTACCACACTGCATTGGTGTGTGTGTGTGTGTGTGTGTGTGTGTGTGGTATGTTGAGGAGCTTTTGGATAGGAAAAGGCAGTAAATAAGTGGACGAATTTCATTAGTCACTAAACGTGCTTTAAAGGTAAATCAAATACTCTTACCCCAGAGAGCTGTGTCTATATATGAAAGGCACTAAAGGATAGATTCCAGTTCATGGGGAGAAAGGGATCCAGGAAGAATAGTTCACAGGGGGGAAGTCTTGGGGAAGTGGGATACAGGAAGTCCAACTTGGCTAGAACATTTGGTCTGTAAAAATAAATAAGGAGATGAGGTTGGGAAGAGAGAGGAAGGTTTTGCCAAGCTAAGGCATTTGGATACTGTCCTGTGGGCACTTGGGAGCTATTGAAAGTTTTTGAGTGGTTTAATGATGTAATAATCATAGCTGGGGTGCATATTTCTTATTAAGCTTTGATGTCTGTTTCCCGTGTCCCCATATATATTCTTTGAACAGCCTTCTGGTTTTACATGCAGAATATATTCCAGAGACAGCTTCTACTGACAGTCTCCATTGCCACCAGGCTGACCTAAGCCACTGTCATCTGTCAGGTGGGCTGCCATTGCAGCTTCTTTAGTGACTTGCTGTTTCCATGTTTGCCATGCCAATCCATTCCATACTACAGAATAACCTTTTGTCAAGTGCAAACAAAAGCTATCATTTTCCTGGTTAAAAATTTCATCATTTTTTTCATGATGCTTGAAGGAAAATGCAAACTCATTGCTGTACCTACAAGGCCTTTTGTAACCCTATGTAACTTGGCCCTGCCTTCCTCTGAATTTATGTTCTGTATTCTAGTCTGTATTTCCTGAGCACCCAGGGTTTCTTCTCACCTTAGGGTCTTTGCATTTGCTTATTCATCTGCCTGGAAAGTTCTTTCCTCAAGTCTTTACATGGTTAGCTCCTTACCAAAAGAGGCCTTTCCTGACCCTTGATATAAAGTAGCCCCTGCTTGAGTCACACCTCTGTCATTTACCAGGATTCGTTTTCTTCACAGCGCCTGTCACTAACTGGATGAATTTCTTTATTGACTTTTAAGTTTACTTGTCCTAACCTGTCAACTAGATTTAAGCAAGGACTTCAGTTTTTTCATTGCTATATCCCAGTGCCTAGAAGACTCCTGGCATATAGTACATATTTATTGAATTAGTTAACTTAGAGATTTGAATGCCTGGAGCAGGGAGCATACTTCAGTGTTTTCAGTACAGTGAGAGTACATTGAAGGTTTGTCAGTGGGAATGAAGGGGTGGAGCTCAGTACAAGTGCAATCATAGGGAGAACTGTTGGGATTTGACATGGTTTCATATTTTGAGTCATTGAAGAGGGAAGAGGTAGAGAGTTATGAGCTTGGATGAGCTATTAGAAACCTTGGAGAAGCTCCTGGATTAGGTGGGGAAAAGAACTGTTCTAGAAGTGTCAAGAGTCTGAGTGCTGGTGGGGTGGAGATTTCTAGCAGCAGTTGGAATGTGAACTTGTCCAGAGTTTCCCATTCCCTAAGAGGTATTGCTGCCAAGCAATCAAGGACTATGGGCTCAAAGACACATGAGGGAAAGAAAGCTGCATTCTCTGTTCAATTGTGGCATTGCTATGACAAGTCACTGAACCTCTCGGAACCTTAGGTTCTTCATCTATAGCATGATAAAAATACCTCATGGCATAGTGGTGTTGGGGAGGAAAAACTTTACTCTGTCTTTCAAAGGTTCTTCCAGCTGGTCTAAGATTACATTGACAGAAGAAAATTTAATTTCTTACATTGAGAATCCCCTGTACATGAGAGGTTCAAAGACAGAAAGGTAAAATGAGGTATTTATGCCGTGCTGAGCTAGGGAATGGTATAGGGGCCTGGGGCTTCAAAGGGGAGGAGAGCAATAAGAAGAACAAACGTTTGGTAATTAGATATTTGCTGGGCCATACAAATGGGTTGCTCAGATAAAACTTATCCCTGATGATAACTCTGATTCTGAGAAAGACCCTCAATTTAGATTCTTTTAGGTAGTTAAGGGAGAGGCAAACTTTTCTGTTGAGCCCACAGGGTCTCATTTGCCTTCAGCTCAAAATAGTCCACATGCCAAAATGACACATTTTGGGAAGATTTGCTCTGAACCCTGTCAGTGGTTCTGAAAATTAAACTATAGAACATGAAAGCATGGAACCAAGCCCTGATGCAGAGTAGTTTCTCAATGACTGTGAATTTCCTGTCTCCTTCCCTCTTCTTTAAGAGGCTAAGGATTAAAAAATTTACTCCAGTTCCACAGTTTAAATTTGTGTTGTTTTTCTTTGCAAGGCAAAACAAATAAGTGGTTTAAAAAGACAAACAATACCCCCAGACTTAAAATGAAAATGAATGGTTCCCTGTTCCAACTCCAATTCCCTGACCCCCAGTTTCCTCTCTCCTGAGGCTACTACTTTTAAGTCTCATAGCTATTTCTTTTAGAACTTAAATCTGTAATTCAAAATAACACACTTCTACTACCATTCGTTCAGTTTTCAATTTTAGATATTATTTAGATATCAAGATATCTTCGTATTCATACCAGGGAAGGCAAGGATTTAATTCCCCTATATTTCCAACCCCAAACCTGCACATACTACATGCACCACTCCTCTCAATGTATTATGTCTCCCTCCCCCTTTTTTAAGCTCAGCAGTATTGTGAGTTTATATTTTTGACTCTAGCAATTGACATCTGAACTATATAGTGGACTGTGATTCTGTTTCCTTTCTTATACAAATTCTTATTTTTTTCTGCCATTAATATTTGCCTCATTATTTTTTAGTATTCTTTTTGTTTGTTTTATTTTTATATGAACCACTGTTTGATTATCAAATTTCCCTTAAAATCTGAAACATTTGCACTCAATAATTTCAAACCCAATGTGTATTTTGTAAGTTTGGCTTATCTTCCCCTTGGAAATATGTTTCCAGCCTTCTCTGGCGTCCTGCTCCAATTTGGACTGCTGCCTCTCTAAGCCTGCTGCCTAGCTGGGTGTCATCTAGGAATCTTTTTGTATTCCGTTGTTTTGGGTCCCCTATATCCAGATCTTATTTTCTTTCTCATTATGTACCTATTCCTTCACTTTGCCAAAGCACATTCATTCTACAGCTTTCTGAGAAAGTAGATGGGAGGTGAATTCTTTGAGACTTTGTAGAGCTTCATTCTTTTTTCACACTTGATTGACATTTTGGCCTCATATAGAATTCTAGGTTGGAAGTAATTTTCCTTCAGTATTTTGACGATGGTGCCTTCTAACTTTCTAGTCTCCACTGTTATGTTGAGAAATCTGATGTCATTATGATCCGCTTGGTGTGTGTGTGTGTGTGTGTGTGTGTGTGTGTGTTTTTGTGTGTGTGTGTGTGTGTGTGTGTTTGTGTTTTCACATGGAAGTTTCTGGACTTTTTTTATTTCAATATTTTGATATTTCACAGTGATATATTTCTGTGGCACTTTTTTTTTCATGAATTGTGCTGGGAGGTTGATGAGCCTTTTCAAGCACCGACCTTTCAATTCTTGGAAATGTCTTTGAAGGGTTATTTCTTCTATTCTCTCCTTTTGAAACTCCTATTCAGATATTGGATCATGTGGCCTGTTCTCCCAATCTTTTTCTCCCATTTTCCAACATTTTCACTTTTCTTTTGCTCAGTGCATTTGCCTGTTTTTTCTGTGTTGCTTTTCTATTTTGGTCTCTGTCTTTTCTAGAGGCCTCACTGAAACAACTAGTGAACCTAGGTTGTCTATACTATGTAGCAGTTATATACCAATAAACTGAACTGAAAACCTTCTGAAAGAGCCACACTTGTCATCTGTAAGCCCTTACCATAAGGCAGTTTTTGTTTAGGGTCTCTCAAGTAGGTCTTTATTCTCGAGATGGTTGTATGACTGGATGGAATTATCCATTCACTTGTTTGAAGTATATCAGTTTGACTTCCTATATCCTGGGAGCCTATGGGTAAAGGAGCCGGTTATTTCACTGTTTAGCATAAAGACTTCCATTTCCATCTCCTGTGTTCATTGTGGAGACTCCCTCCTGCCTTATGCGGAGTCTGATGACCCCAAGACTAAAGTCCCCCTGGTTTCTACTCTCTAGAGAATAAATATCCTGGTGTATTCTGTGTTGAGACGAAGTAACTTCCTTTCTAGGTAGGAATCTAAGGCTTTCAATCAGGGGTTGACAAGCTAGTTCTGTTAAGGGCCAGAAAGTAAAAGTTTTAGACTTTCGGGGCTACATCATGGTGTCTATCACACATTCTTCTCCTTCTCATCCTTTTCTTAAAAATAACCCTTTAAAATGTAAAATAAACATTCTTAGTTTGCAGACAGTACAAAAACAAGTTGCAGACCAGACAAGTCATACCTACTGATACCTGGTGTAGAGGGTCCTTTTGGACACTCTGAACCAACCGTCTTCATTTCAGCCCTATCTTGCATCCTTGTCTTCAGAGGAACTTGAAGCTTCTATTTTCTGATTCTTTTTGGGTTTTATGACAAAACTGAGTGATTTCTTATAGGTGCACCCCCCCCCAATTTTAACCATGTTCCCCATGAAAGCTTAGGTTTTAGCTTCTGCAGGTCCACTAGATGAGCAACTAATATCCATCTTCTTTTCATTTTCTAAAACGTGAGTTTTTTCTTGTTTGCCTTTCTCTCTGTCCTTATTGGGTCATGCCTTTAGAAGGAGTAGAGATAAATATATATGTTTAATCTAGTAAGTTTAACCAGGAGCTTCCCCCAAATCCAGCTTCATTGGTTTTTATTTTTTACTACTTTCTTTGATAGTGCTTGGGTTAATTTTGCATTTGTTCTCCACGTGCTTACTTGCTATGCCAGATGTTTGAAGAAGATGTCCTTGGGGAGGAAAAATGAGGGGTTTTAAAATGTAGTGTTCTTGAAATGCTCACAATGGTTCAGTGTGTGAGATCCCAAAGAGGCCCAGTTGTTTCTAACCATCAGACTCTCATAATAGAAATACAGTTTCACCCTTATTTGTGTAAACCATCAGGATCATTTTTAAATGTTTGTAATAAAGTTTGTGGCTTATTGTTTAAAATTGAACTTAAGGTAGTAAATCAAAGCTTTTGGTGGCATGCCCCTGACAGCAGGGAGAGCCTGGTAAATGATCCCTAAAAGCTGATCAAAGAGACTTGCTGAGCATTTTTTCCTGTATTTGTGTTTTGGTCCTTTAATCTGGTAGTGTTTCCAGTTCCATTCTGAATACTGTAATGCACACTCCACCCCCACTCAAGTCTTCTTGGCGGCATCTGGGATTGTCTTTGCCAAACAGCCCCCATTCGGGCATAAGCCTGCCTTTGCCATCAAGCCTACACAGATTCGAACACAATGATTGTCAGAAAAATGGGCATCTTTCAAGATTTTATTCACACCACATTTTTGTTCTTGTAATCAAATGAAAATTGAAAATGAAAAAAAGTAAAATTCCCTGAAAAATTACCATTTGCCATTTCTGCCTAGGTTCACCTTTCCTGGCCAACGAAGATGGAGTGCTTGGAGGAGTGATTGTTCTCCGAACTTGCAGATGTTCTGCAGAGTCTGACTCCTCCCAAGATAAGCAGACACTTCTAGGTAAGCTGGATATACACCTTACGGTGTGTCTTTTTCAGTTTTTCAAGACACAGAAAGAATTTTTCCTTAATAAGCTATGGGAACGCTAGGATGCTCCCTTGGTATCTAAAGATGTCTGTCCTACTAATCTTTTTGCATAGGTAAACACGTAAAAGATGAATATTCAGTTTTAAATATATGCTTACAGCATATTTTTCAAATGGGCTTAGAACCTACGACCTTCACTAACGTCCAATATTAAGAACATCGGACCGTGTATTTGTTTGCTGCCTTATTCCACAAAGCATTTGAGATGACTCATAATAACATACACAGTAACAAACATAGAAAGAAGCTTCTTCCTCTTCCCCGTCCCAAAAAGGAATCAGAACCACGTGAAGAGCTACTGGTCTAGGAGTCTGTTCTGGCTCCATCGCTTATTAGCTATGACGCCTTTGTATATGGGTCTTACTGTTCTGTGCCACTTCCTCTTCTATAAAATAAGGACATCTGCCTTGCCCTCCTCATAAAGCTGTGGTGAAGAAGGGTCAAATGAGTGTTTTGCAGATTTGCAGATGTCCATCCAGATGTTTGGTTTTGTGTCTAGCCAAGTGTACCAGTGGGGTTAAAAAGGAGCCAGTCCCCCATTTGCCAAGGCATGAGACTGTGGGGCTGCCTCTGCCCACAGGGGTGCCTTTTTCTTTCATTCATCCAGAGGGGACTTTTTTTATGACTCCATAAAGGTGCCACAGAAGGTAGGAGGGGTCCCTATATGGTTTTTTAATTGACTTTTTAATTACATAGATGTACATTCAGAAAAGTACACAAATTATAACTTCAGCTGCTTGGTGAATTATTATAAACTGAACCCACTCATGCAGCTAGCACACAGATAAATAGTAGAACTTTACCACAACCCCAGAAGCTCCCTGGCAACCACCTCCATTCTTTACCTCTCCAGAGTTAGCCACTATGCTGATTTTAACACCATGATTAGCTTTGCTTGACTTTATATTTTATATAAATGGAATCATGGAATATGTACTGTATGTATCTGATGTGTTCAGTCAGCATTAAGCCTGTTATATTTATCCACGTTACATGTGGCTACATGTGGCAGTAGTTTGTTCATCTTCATTACTGTATGGTATTCCATTATGCAGATATACCACTGTGTATTTATCTTTTCTTCCTTCAGTATTTTTTTTAAATATAAATGCTATAGATCATCCACAGGAACTGTGGTAGTTAAACCCTTTGTATAAATTTTCCTACAAAAAGTGTGGATACTGCCTGATCTATACTGTATGACTGTTGTGAGTTGCTATAGTAGAAGCTGAGTCTATAAATTAGAAAAACAAGCATTTCATTAGACTGTAAAAAAGTATTTTTTCTATAGGAGCCCAAAGAGCTTTCATAAAATTTCTCCCCTAATTACTCAAAGAGGAAAAAAAATGGACTTTGGACTCTGACTACTAATCTCATCTTTTTTTTTTTTTTCCTCCTGTATTCTCTTTCTCTTTCCATGCACTATATTTGGTACCCAGGTTGCTCCCAGGATATGTATTTTTAAATGGCTGTTTTTTGTTAAACCAATTCAAATCAGCCAATTGTTTTTTTGGTATCTTTAATCATTAGTGAATCATTTGGATAAATCTTCCATAGTTAGATAGAAGGGAGTTTGCTTTTAAAATATGTAAGAGGAAGGAGTGCCTGGGTGGCTCTGTCAGGTAAGCATCCAAATTTTGGTTTTGGCTTAGGTCATGATCTCGCGGTTCATGAGTTTGAGCCCCGCATTGGACTCTGCACTGACAGTGGGGAGCCTGCTTGGGATTCTTGCTCTCCCTCTCTCCCTGCCCCTTCTGTGCTCATGCTCTCTCTCTTTTTCAAAGTAAATTTAAAAAATATATATATATATATTTTTTAATATATATATATGTAAGAGGATATATATGGGCCTTCCATAAAAACTCAGAATAACCCTTAGCACTGGGACCAGGGGACTAGTTATTAAAACTGCTTCATAGACTGTTCCTAAGATGGACTATCAGTTCCTTACTGGGCCAGGACTCTTGTCCTTTAAGTTAATCCTGAAAACTGTAAGGTTGTCCTTTCATTTTTGGTGGTAGAGTATAGAAATGCATATATGTGGATAAATCATAGAATTTCAGCTCATGTTAGAGAGCTTTTACCACCAATGTATTAATTTGTAAACTGATTCCTAGAAGAATGAAATGTAAAGTGTGAAATTTCTAAAATAAGTGAAATCTTGCCATTTGTTAACTAGAGTGATTTATTTTCATAAAGTTTATCTAAAATCTGGTGGACATAGGCTAGATTATACCAATTATGTGGATTTTTACATTTGTTTGCTTCAAAAGAGTTATGTATGTTCAGTACAGATAAGAAAAGCAAATCTAGGGCAGAAGTATAGGAAAGGAGATATAAAAGTCACCTTGGCCACTCCAGTCTCAGAGTCACCAGTCTCTAGTTCTGGTTACTCTTTTTTCTTTTTTTTTTTAATGTTTATTTTTGAGAGAGGGTGGGGGGGAGGGTGGAAAGAGAGGGAGACACAGAATCCAAAGCAGGCTCCAGGCTCCAAGCTGTCAGCACAGAGCCTGATGCAGGGCTCAAACCCATGGACCTTGAGATCATGACCTGAGCTGAAGTCATATGCTTAACCAACTGAGCTACCCTGTTGCCTCATGGTTGTGGTTATTCTTGCAGGAAACATCTTCACTCTCTAGAATATGCTCATGCTTCTGTTTCTTGGTTAGTCAGTAGTTTGTGACTCCTTTTTGGGAAAAAAAAATGTAGTTCACACCACTTTCCTCCTGACTTTTTATAGAGTTCTACTCTAAGTTGAAATAATAAAATTTAATTTTATTGCAACTGTAACATATTGTTTCTTGATTTATTTTTTTGATTCCTCAACTTTATACAATCTCTGTCAACCATACCTCATCCCTTTGACTATGTAAGTTCAGGAAAGTTTGTGTGCTCTTCTTTTCTCTTCTTTCCCCACTCCATCCTTCACTGAAATCTCTAGCAATAATACCATGGTTATTAACATCCACATTCTGTCCTATGTCTAACTTGTGTTTTACACTTTGATTAGAGGTTCTGAACAGTGACAATTATTAACCAGTAGAGATAGTATCAAGATTGTATAAATATTATTCACTGCAGATTCCAGTAGCAGAAGATTGAATCCATAAGAAGTGTCTGTCATAAACCTCTGCCTGTAAAAGAAGAGTATTTAAAATATCAAGGTCAAGTAGATTTTTCCATGCTATATATACCCCATCAGTAGGCTACAACTTAATTTGCCTCATTTCTGGACCATAACTTCTCCTTTATTGCCTTATGGAACTCTCATGAGAGTATAACTTTATAAACTCATGGTTCTTAATAATATTCCTTAGTAATATCTAGTAACCAGGAGAGCTCAGAAGTCTTTCTTTTCTACAATCCGAATAAAATAACTCCCAAAATTAAAAAAAAAACTTTGATTGCTGTATATTGTTTAATCATTTTTTAATCTGAAGAATAGTATAATCAAAATAGTCTCTAACTTAAGCTTTTTGTGTGTCCACTCTCTTTTCTGAAAATCGTAAATAATGTTTCCATTACACCACAAGAGCAGTTTCAGTCAAACCCTATTGTCACTTGGTGGAATTTCCAGAAATCCATTACTGAACCTTTGCTTTTGACAAATACATCAATTACAGGAGCCCCAGTGGGCCACTTCAAGTGGAGGGATGCCTCAAATACAGGGCGCTTTTCCAGTTTTATCCTCTGTTAACTGATTATGAATAGAATTCGTGAATATCAGGTATGAAGGAATATTCATAATCTTCTTGTGTGACCTTGTTACATGTGCTTTGTCCATAAATTGTTTGCAAGAAGAGGAGCTTAATTCTTCTCCCTGAGACTCACTTCTAAGGCATAAGAATATGGCAACGTGGTAGAGTGTGACTTCTTAGGGTAGATCAAAAAAGGCATTGTGTGGATGCCTGGGTGGCTCAGTTGGTTAAGCATCTGACTTTGGCTCAGATCATGATCTCACTGTTCCTGAGTTTGAGCCTCACATCAGGCTTCATGCTGATAGCTTAGAGCCTGGAGCCTGTTTCAGACTCTGCCCCTCCCTCCCTCACATCTGTCTCTCCATCTCTCTCTCAAAAATAAACATTAAAAAAAATTTAAAAAGGCATTGTGACATCCTCCTTGCTTTCTCTGTTGGATCACTCACTTTCAGAAGAACCAACTGCCATGTTGTATGGATACTCAGGCAGCAGTATGGAGAGGTCCATGTGACAAAAAACTGAGACCTCCTGCCAGGGGCCAGCAAGGGATTGGGGCTTCTTGCCAATAGCTTCAGCTCTGAGTGAGCTTGCAGATAACTGCATCCTTGAAGGAGAGTATGAATTTCTGAGCTAGAATAACTAAACAAAGCCACTCTTGAATTCCTCACCTACAGAAACTGAGATAATAAATGTTTGTTGTTTTAAACCACTACACTTTGGGGTAATTTATGCCAAAATAGATAATTTGCAAACCTTTTAAACCCTCTCACTACCAAATGGGCCTCTGGTTTGTCTAAATGGCTATGATAACAAATCGAGGTGCTCTGTTTCATCTTTAGGTAACTCAGTCTATAATACTGTATCGGTGGATCCTGGTTTTCTTCTTTGACATCCTCTGGGACAGTTGAAATCAGTGCCCTCCCTAGTTTGTAGTCTCTAGTCACTCTTTTCCAGACTGTCTCCTACCCACCCCACCTCTGTCTCCAATCTCCATATTGTCACCAGACTTTGCTCTCGATAACACATCTGCAGCTGGCCCAGAGAACCTAACTCTGGGCTTATAAATGGGCAGTCAGGAGAGAAGCAGGCTGCCCTGAAGCAGAAAGGGCAAAAATAAGAACTTGACCTAATTGTGGCTTAGAGAGACCAATCTCAGGATCAGAGGGCTAGTGGTCAAAAGATGAGCCACAAAAGTATATGTAATTAGTTTACTATATGTCTAAGCTAACTATTGAATAATTTCCTCTGTGTGTTAAAGACAAATTCTGTATCTTTTACTATCACTCACTCCCTACTTGTAATTCCTCTGTGAGGACACATACATACTCCTGCCTCTGCTGGTCATTTCCCTAGAAGACAGATGAGAACTACTTGATAGGAAAGTCCTCCCCTGATCTAACCCCAGAACATGCTTTCATGGTCATTTCCAATTAGTCCTTTTCCTCTACACATCCTCACTGCCCTAAGTTCTTGCCACTCCAGATTGCTTGGTCTTCTAACCAAGAGTTAGATGCTTCATACCCAAAGGGGCAAGAAGAAATAGGGGCACCTGGGTGGCTCAGTTGATTAATCCTGTTTTTCCCCCAATAACTTTCACATGCTTTTACCTGTGCTTGGGATGCGTTGGGCCAATTACATTCCTACTTTAAGACCCAGAACAGATGTGAATATTCCTAGAATCCTTTGGAAACCCTTTCCCCAGGTGATTTGTTCCTTCCTTGTGCTTTTTTTTTTGCAACATGTATTTGGCATCCCTTGTAACACTTGCCATGACACATCCTAGACATGTGTTAAAGTGTCTGTCGCTCCCTCTAGGCTCGCACCTCTTAAACTTTTTTTCTGAGCCCAGTTATTTGACAGGAATAGATCACAGATCTTTGAGCTCCAGTGACTCACATGGAGGATCCATGGGTTTAAAATATCTTTCCAAGCACTAGAAGCTTCAGCTGCCTCTGAGAATCACACCACCAGATTGTGAATCATTTGAGGACAATGACTGTGTCACATCCAACCTTGTACCCACCTGTCATAGTAGCCTCTACTAATTATTAGATGAATGAATTAAATGCCAAGTGGAATTTCCCTATTGATTATTTAGCAGAAGTTTTAAAAGAAATGGACACTTTTCCAGAAAAATGAAATGTTACATAAAGTGTCCTTACATGCTCTAAAAACAAACAAGCAAGCACACAAACAGTATGGCTTGGAAATGTTGGATAATGATGAGTGTCTGGAAACAAGATTTAAGTGGATTGCAGGAGACAGCCTCTGCAAACAGCCTTGTAAAAGGACAATTTGGATGTGAATATATTTGCAACACCCATTCCTCCACCCCCCACCTCCCAGATCATGAGATGCTGGCAAAGCCCAGCCTGCAAGTCACTGTTTTAACGCAAAGCAAATGCTTGTCCCTGGAGTGAAACAGCTGAAGATAATTAATTTTCTCTCTGTTTTTAGAGAGAGAAAAAAACAATATATATTTTACCTGCTAAAGTACAATTACATGTGCTTTCCAGGTCTGTACAAAAGTATTTTATTGAGGCTGCTGTTTATAATATGGTTGATAATTGTGTAAACAATGGCATGTCAAGCCTCCCAATGGAGAAAAAATGAGTCCTTTTCTGTTTTAAACTTGTGATTTGATACAGGTAATTACAGTATATACAAATATATGGCATAAACAGCCATCTCACTTTTTGAGTGCATTTCTTTCCCTGTAGCTTGCCCTTACTGAGTTGGTGGGAGCCTGACAGAACTTGTGAAGTTCAAGCGTCCCTGCTTTAGAATGGTTACTAAGAAGCAGTGAGTATGGGGATCAATGAGAAACAGACTCCATATATTTAAGGAAAATCTTAAGCAATTCAGGATAGAAGGCATAGGGGCTCTTAGGGGCAAAAAAGCTGTGTGTTTGGCCAGTGGCCTCTGTACTACCATTGGGAGTCCTTTATCCTAAATAGATTTGAGACGCATAGTTCAGCCAGAGCCTCATCGTCTCATGAACACATATGGTAATTGTTACTCCCCCATTCAGTTACCTTCACCTTACTCAGAGAATGACTCCAGGTTCCTTGCTATCCAGGAATATGCTCATTATGCTGATAATTGCTCCGCTACCCCCTTTTCCCATTTTTCATCTTAACTATGAAATGTTTCCTATATTTTTAAAAGACTATTATAATTTGTAAGTTATAAAGGATAATAATAAAGTGAACACCTGTGAACCTGCCACCCAGCTTAAGAAATAGCTCATTACCAATATCTTTGAAGCCCCCAAGTGGGCCTGACTTTATATAAATGGTATGTCATATGATTTCTTCTGTGAGAATTTATGCAGTTTCTTACATAATTACCTCAAAGAATCATGGATCCTGCTATCATTTTAGACTTAGTTCTATCAAATTAAACTGTTCTTCACCTGCCAGTTAGAGCTTAAGTACGGCATTCCTTTCCCCCCTTTTCAGAATAAGCAAAGGTCTTTATCAAGTACTCTTCTTGTCACTGTTACCAAAACATGCTATGGTTTAAGAATAAAAAATGTTAGATTGAGTTGATGCTTCCTGGAACATTAGAAGGATAACAGGTCATTTTACTATAAGTTAAAATTCCAAACCGCCTTTTGGTTTTACTGGCATTAAAAATTTGGCGAGCACACATAAATCCATGCACTTCAAAGGACCTTCATTCTTAGGGCCCCAGCAATATCACTTATTTCCAGTCCATGGCACATGCCACCATGAGCACTTATTAGTAGGCATTCTGTTGGGCTCACACGATCATAAAAATAACTCCTAAAGAGAAGGCAAATTAGCTATTAGGCTGGGAGTGGGAAAAGAGGTAGTGAAGGATGCTTATCTGATGTTAATAACTTGTCTTAGAAATATACTAAAACTTTGTAAGGGGGTCCAGTGTCATGGTTGGAAAGTTCTTTCTTTTCTTTCTTTTTTTTTTTTTAATTTTTATTTAAGTTCCAGTTAGTTAACATCCAGTATAATATTAGTTTCAGGTGTACAATACAGTGATTCAGTACTTCCATACTACATCCTGGGAGGTGGGTAGAAAATTATTTTAGTGCCTCAGCAATGCTTTGGAATTGTTATATCTTCACTATAGCCTTGATAGAGGCTGACATTTTGGTTCTTATTTAGGGATCAGATGGAAATAAGCAAATTAAGTAGTTATTTTAAAACTCAAAGTAAATAAGCAGACATGATATTTAAACTTTTTAACTGAGTTGCATTAATCTATTGAGGTAGTGCTCTGAAATTTATATTTTTCAGAATTAGTTGTCATTTTTAAAACAAAAATGTTGGGGCGCCTGGGTGGCTTAGTCGGTTAAGCGTCCGACTTTCGCTTAGGTCATGATCTCGNAGACCATGAGATCATGAGACTGAGCCAAAGTCAGACGCTTGACTGACTGAGCCACCCAGGCTCACCTGCTTTGTTTGCTTTATAAAAGAACTTTTCTTCCTTTGAATATCACTAACGTACTTTTAAAAAATTTTTTTTTGTTTATTTGTTTTGAGAGAGAGAGAGAGAGCAAGTGGGGTTGGACCGAGAAAGGGAGTGAGAGAATCCTAACCAGGCTCTACACTGTCAGTGCAGAGCCTGATGTAGGGTTCAGTCTCATGAACTGTGAGTGGATTACCTGAGCCGAAATCGAGAGTTGGATGCTTAACTGATTGAACTACCCAGGTGCCCCATCACTAATGTACTTAAAAAAAATTTAGAAATAGAGGTTTATCTGTGATTTTTTCCCTCCATAACGAGAGGCATAGTTCTAGCTATAATATAACGATGTAGTTTTTTGGGGGGTTTTTTGGCCACAAATTTTTCCATCTGATATAAAGAATACAAAGATTTATGAATAGAATTCTAGTGATTATGTAATTCCTATTACTGTGGTTCTCCTAAAACTCTCAGAAAAACATTTTACAAATTGTATAGTCCATTTTCATCTGCTCAAAAGGGTGATAGAGATTACTCCTATATGAAATAAATCCTAAAAAAAATTGTTGAATGAATGAAATCATGTTTCAATAAAACTTGTTTCACTGAATGCTTTTCTATTCAGCAGAGAACTTCTAGGTTCCATCCAGGGGTCCCTATTTCTGAAAGTTTCTAATACAATAAAATGATAAAAAAAAAAAGGAAGCGAACTGAATTATCCTTTGAGGCTTGTCTTACTCTTTGATCCATATCCCCTTCCTCCTTTTCAGTCAGCTTGCTTCTTTAGTATTGAACCAATCAGAGTGAGCCATGGGAAGATAGACTAGTTATTTTCTTGGCTTAGTATAACCAAGGTTCTATAGAACTTTAACCTCATTCCTTTTAATACAGTTCAGTGGTCTAAGTTTTTCAGGGAGGCAAGCCAGCTCAAAACTTAATGGCCACAGTGAGACACATGAGATGAATCTTAAGGATTCCATGTCAGGACAGTAAAGCATCCCTGTGTGAACCCCATCCATATTGGGTTATAAAGAAACTAACGACCGGGGGGTGGGGGGGGAACATCTACAAAGATAAGGGGAGGCTGTTCTATTTATAGTTCCTCACTCTTCCCATTTTATTTTATTTATTTCTAGGAGAGAGAGAGAGAGACAGTGTGAGCAGGGAGGGTCAGAGAGAGGGAGATACAGACTCTGAAATAGGCTCCAGGCTCCGAGGTGGCAGTCAGCACAGAGCCCAACGCGGGGCTTGAACCCATGAACTGCGAGATCATGACCCAAGCGAAAGTCGGACGCTTAACCAACTAAGCCACCCAGGCGCCCCTCACTCTTCCCATTTTAAAAATGAATTTGTCTTTCTTCAAGATATAACTTAAAGCACTGTGCAGAATGTCTAAGAGTAAGCCATTCTACCTAAGTCTAAAGAGCAGTAGCTGACTTGGCAACTGCCCAGCCTAAGACGGTTCTGATTTTAAAGTTCTGTTTTCCTTGCAAGAAAGTCTGGGATGTGAAGCCAGGCAGAGGGGTTTTAAATGGGTGTGGGAGCCAGTGCAGCTGGGGGTTGTTAACAACAATTGGAGAACAACAAATTTTTTTAGAGGAATGGCTAAGAGCTTCTCTCTGGTCAGAAAAGAAAATCTGTTTGGATAGAGAAAACTTGCTTGCAACCCTAGTAAAGAAATTTTATTTGACTTAATTTAAACAGGATGACCTGTGAATCATTTTGAAAGAAAAAGAGGTATCCTGGGGAGAGCATCTTGTGAGGGGTGGCTTGTAGCTCTGATATTAACCAGTAAAGGTGGTGATTTAAATTTCCCAGGAGTCAAAGCCCTACATAGGGACTAAAGGCTGTCTCATATAGTGGAGGGACACTACGACTAAGGTAGAACCACTCTTGGGCATTATACCTGTGGGCGAGTTTATTTATTCCAAAGCATTAAGTGCAACTTTCCAGAGAGGCTAACCTCTTAAGATTTTTTGCAAATCTATTTAGGATGTCCCTATAATAACATTAACCTGTCACTCATGCACAACACATCCCACCTGACACATTCTCTGACACTGCAACAGGATCAGTAGTGTTGGCCTTTTTCACATCATGCTTGTGTGATATGATGTGTTGTAAAGTCAGTCAGTAGAGAAGAAACTTGCCAGATCCTTTCAGCCATCTTTCACATGTTAAACCCACTGAGGAATTTATTTCAGCATGGCTCTGGGTGTTCTTAAAGTTTTCTGATGGCGATCTTTTCATCCTCTGGTCATTTTCAGTAGCCTCACAATCCCTGGTCTTTGGCTTTCTATAAAACAATGGGCTTTTCAACTTAGTAGTTGAAGTGCAGACAGTCACCGGCCACTACCAAAGCAACATGGCTCTTTCATAGGCTCAGACATTGCATTCCAGGCTAGTCATTTACCTTGTATGCTGCTTGAGTTCATGACTCTCTACATGGAATAATTACACGTGGAAAAATTCCATTACCATGAATATAACATCTGCCTGGTTTGCTATGTTATTATTAGAATTAGTTCTTAATACTCTTACCATAAACTTCCATTTTAAGTTTATGAAACAATTTCAAATTTAGTCCCTAAAGTCAAGAAACAAGTTAAAGACTTCTAAATATCACTCATCGTAAGAAATAATACTGTTATATTATTTTTCCCTTTATGTAACTGTACCCTTTGCCAGGTTTTAATTATAAATTAGGACTAAATTAGACAGTTTTAAAGTTTGTGAGATAAACTGCCTTGAGACAAATAAATGTTTTCTATTCATTAAAAAAAACTTATAGAGGTTTTGCAGTTTTAAATTTCTATTGGGAATAAATTTTTGTTGATTTTGATTGCTTCATTGTTTTTCTTTTTTTTTCTTTTCTTTTTTCTCTTTTTTTTTTTTTTGTTTGCTTCTTAAACATAACAGGTTTTGCCCTAATTATATGTGCCCGGTGTAAATTTATGTAGGGACTTTCTCATGGGATTTCATAAGATTTGGTCATATTTTAGGTAGTCATGGGACATGAAACAATTTGATAGCATTAGTTCAGTTTCATATTATAATAAGGCATTCTCATGAAGGACAATTGAAAATATATGGTAATATCTCATGACATCAAATTTGAGAAGTTCAAAATGTCATAATCTAAATATGGAAGAAATTAATTCTTAGATAATATAAGATTGATAGGGTAATAAAGATTCTTGGGGAGGTGTGGAGAGAAAACTGGGATAGCAATACTTACATAGGTCAAAATAGACCTTAAAACAAACTGTAATAAGAGGCAAAGAAAGACACTATATCATCATTAATGGAACAATCCAAGAAGAAGATAGAAAAATCATAAATATTTATACATCCATATGAGAGTACACAGATACTTAAAGCAGTTAATAATAAACATGAACTAATCAATAATAATACAATAATAGCAGGGGACTTTAACACCCCACTTATATCAATGAACAGATCGTCCAAATAAATCAACAAGGAAACCGTGGCTTTTAATGACATATTGGACCAGATGGATTTAACAGATATGTTCAGAACATTCCATCCTAAAACAGCAGAATACACATTCTTTTCAAATGCACATGGAACAGTCTCCAGAATAGATCATATGCTATCCCGCAAAACAAATCTCAACATATTCAAAGAGATCGAAGTCATTCCATGTATTTCTTCTGACCACAATGCTATGAAACTAGAAATCAACCATAAGAAAAAAATCTGGAAAGAAAACAAATGCATGGAGGTTAAATAACATGCTACTAAACAATAAATGAGTCATCCAAGAAATCAAAAAGGAAATAAAAATGAAATGAAAATGAAAACATACGGTCCAAAACAATTGAGATGCAGCAAAACTGCTCTAAGAGGGAAGGTTATAGCAATACAGGCCTAGCTCAAGAAGCAAGAAAAATCTCAAATAAACAACCTAACCTTACACATAAAGGAGCTAGAAAAAGAAGAACAAACGAAACCCCAAACCAATAGAATGAAGTAAATAATAAAGTTAGAGAAAAAAAAAAAAATATATATATATATATAAACTAAAATAACAGCAGAACATATCAATGAAACCAGGAGCTCCTTCTTTGAAAATATAAACAAAATTGATAAACCATTAGCCAGACCCATCAGAAAAGAAAAAAGACTCAAATAAAATCAGAAATGAAAGAGGATAAATAACAAATGATACCACAGAAATACAAAGGATTGTAAGAGAATATGAGGAAAAATTATATACCAATAAATTGCACAATTTGGAAGAAATAGATAAATTCCTAGGAACATATAAATTATCAACATTGAATCAGGAGAAATATAAAATTTGAACATATGGATAATCAGCAGTGAAATTGAATCAGTAGTCAAAAATTTCACTGTAAACAAAAATGTAGGACCAGATGGATTCACAGGCAAATTCTGTCAAATATTTAAAGAAGCATTAATACCTATTCTTTTCAACATGAATAGACACTTTTCCAATAAAGACATCCAGATGGCTAACAGATAGGAAAAAATGTGCAACATCACTCATCATCAAGGAAATACAAATCAAAACCATGATGAGAAACTACCTCACACCTGTCAGAATGGCTAAAATTAACAACACAAGAAACAACAGGTGTTGGCAAAAATGTGGAGAAAGAGGCACTCTCTTGCACTGTTGCTACGAATGCAAACTGGTGCAGCCACTTTGAAGAACAGTGTGGTGTTTCCTCAAAAACCTAAAAATAAAACTATCCTATGATCCAGTAATTACATTTACCAAAGGATACAAAAAGATATGGGTATGAAAGGGTACCTGCACCCCAGTGTTTATAGCAGCATTATCAACAAGTGCCAGACTATGGAGAAAGCCCAAATGCTCACTGACTGATAAATGGATAAAGAAGATGTGGTATACAATGGAACAGAATTGAGAACTCAGAAGTGGACCCAAAAATATACAACCAACTAATATTTGACAAAGCNTCTTGAATGCTGACAAAAGCTGAGGACTGATGGATGGGGGGAAGGGGGATGGGCACGGAGAGGGGCACTTGTGGGGATGAGCACTGGGTGTTATACGAAAACCAACTTGACAATAAACTATTTGTAAAAAAAAAAAAAAAAAAAAGATGTGGTATATATAAATATGGAATATTACCCAGCCATCAAAAAGAATGAAATCTTGCCATTTGCAACAACCTGGATGGAGCTAGAATGTATTATGCTAAGTGATTTCACTCATATGTAGAATTTAAGAAACAAGACAGATGAACATATGGGAAGGGGAGGAAAAAAAGAGGAAAGAGGGAAACAAATCACAACAGACTTGACAATAGAGAATAAACTGAGGGTTGATGGAGGGAGGTAAGAGGGGGCTGAGCTAGATAGGTGATGGATACTAAGGAAGGCACTTGTATGTAGTGATGAATCACTGAATTCTATTCAAGAAACCATTATTCTTGAACCATTATCCAACCGTATGTTGGCTTACTAAAATTTAATTAAAAAAAAAAAAAACTGTTCTCAAACTAGTCCAAAATATAGGAAAGGAAAACTTCCAAATTTATTCTATGAGGCCTGCATTATCTGATACCAAAATCAGATAAAACACTAGCAGAAAAGAGAAATACAGACCAGTATCTTTGATGAACATAGTTGCAAAAATTCTCAATAAAATACTAGCAAATTGAATCCCAAACTACATTTTAAAAAGTCATTCACCACAGTCAAGTGGCATTCATTCCCTGGATACAAGCATTGTTCAGTATTCACAAATTAATGTGATATATCACATCAACTAGAGAAAGGATTAAAAAAAACATACGATCATTTCCATGGATGCAGAGAAGCACTTGACAAAATACAACATCAATTCATGATAAAAAAAAAAATCTCAACAAAGTAAGTTTAGAGAGAACATTCCTCACCATAATAAAGGCCATATATGGGAAACCCACAGCTAACATCCTACTCAATGGTGAAAAACGTAAAGCGTTTCCCCTAAGATAAGGAACAAGACAGAGATGGCCATTCTTACCAGTTTTATTCAACGTAGTAATGAAAATACTTGCAAGACTCTACCAAAAAACTGCTAGAACTAATAAATGAATTCAGTAAAGTGTCAGGATGCAAAATCAATGTGCAGAAATCTGTTGTATTTCTATACATCAATAAAGAAGCAACAGAAAGAGAAATTAAGAAAACAACCCCATTTACAATTGCTCCAAAAATTATAAGATATCTAGGAATCAGCCTAACCAAGGAGGTGAAAGACCTGTACTCTGAAAACTATTATACGTACTGATGAAAGAAATTGAAGATGATACGAGGGAATGAAAAGACATTCCATAGCCTCAGCAATCAGACAATAAAACAAAAGGCATACAAATTGGAAAGAAGAAATCAAACTTCCAATCTTCACAGATGATATGATACTCTACATGGGAAACCTAAAAGACTCCACCAAAAAATTACTACAATTGATACATGAATTCAGCAAAGTTGCAGGATATAAAATCAAAGTACAGGAATCCGTTGCATTACTATATGCCAATAATGAAGTAGCAGAAAGATAAATCAAGGAATTGGTCCCACTTACAATTGCACCCAAATCCGTAAGATACCTAGGAATAAACCTAACCAAAGAGGTAAAAGATCTGTATGCTGAAAACTGTAGAATGGTTCTGAAAGAAATTGAAGAAGACGCAAAGAAATGGAAGAACATTCCATGCGCATGAATTGGAAGAACAAATATTACGAAGATGTCTGTACTTCCCAAAGTAATCTGCGCATTCAGTGCAATCCGTATCAAAATAACACCAATATTCTTTACAGAGCTAGAACAATTCTAAAATTTGTATGGAACCAGAAAAGACCCCAAACAGCCAAAGTAATGTTGAAAAAGAAAACTGTGAAGATGGATGCACCATAATTCCAGACTTCAAGCTGTATTTACAAAGCTGTAGTCATCGAGATAGTATGGTACTGGTACAAAAACAGACACTTAGATCAATGGAACAGAATACCAAAACCAAAAATGGACCCATAAATGTTTGGCCAACTAATCTCTGACAAAGCAGGAAAGAATATCCAATGGAAAAAAGCAGCATCTTCAGCAAATGGTGTTGGGAAAACTGGACAGTGACATACAAAAGAAACTAGACCAATTTCTTTTTTTCATAATTAAAAATTTTTTTAATTTTTTTGAGAGAGAGAGAGGCATGAGGGAGGGGCAGAGAGAGAGAGAGACAGACAGACACCCAAGCAGTTTTCATGTTCTCAGTGCAGAGCCCAAAGCAGGGCTCAAACTCATGAACCATGAGATCATGACCTGAGCTGAAGAGTCAGATGCTTAACCAACTGAGTCACCCAGGCACTCCTATAAACATTTTTAAGGTAATCAAATGTATTGATCATGGCTTTTGTGGCCTCTTGGTTTTGTTACAGTTTTAAAAGCTTTTCTTAAGAGAAATTTAAGAGTTGTGTTTGTGTTTGAATTTTTGTGGTCCTTTGGTGTTTGTAACGAATTTAATCTTTTCCTTAAATTAGTATATAGTACTAATTACAAATCTTTCTTTCCATGCTGGGTAAATTTAAAGCAATAGAATAATGGAAGTTCACCAGGTTTTGGAATCCAAAAGTCCAGTTTGAATTGTAGTTTATGCACTTACTAAAATGACCTAAGCCGTGTCACTTATTTGCTCTTAGCCTCAGGTCCCCCATCTGGGCGTTAATGAGTTCTATTACAAAAGACGGTGCCTGGCACGTGATAGATTCTCAGTGTTAGTTCCTCTCTCTCCTGCTTTCCTGCAGCCCTCGACTAAGAAATATTTGGATAAATTACCTTAAGAATATAATTAAGTAAATAGGATTTCTTTTCAAAAGCATTCTATAATTTAAATTGTAAAAAATTTCTGTTGAGCTTCTCAAGCCAGCCTGAACTAATAACTCATATATACATACATATTTGAATTGTAGGTACTAAAAATAGTGTGTCAGTACAATGCACACAAGTTTTTGATAATAAATGTTTGTGAAAAGAGTAAATTAAAACTGAATTTTTAGAAACTGCATTATTTCCTTTAAGAACTCATAAGATATGTCTAGAAACTTCATTGGAAGCCCTTTAATAAAAAAAAAAACAGTTATTTAAATGAAATCAGTCAGTGTACCCAGTTTATCCTGTTTCATAATTCTAAATTTTTTATATATCATATTTCCTTAAAGCAGGCTACATTTTTAGAGAGAATAATACAGTCTAAAATCATCAAAATTGTGCCTTAAAAAACTAAAGCATAACGTCTTTATCCTTTAGTTTCATGATTAGATCAACTCTATTTCCATGTACTTGTCTTTCCATGGCTAATTCATGAGCCACCTTGACATGTGGAGCGTAAGAAGTCTCAATTTTAGAAATGCCTTAACTTTGTATTTAAGTACAATTGCTTTGTCACTACTCTAAGGAAATTCATAAGACTTGAATGCCTTTGCTCTGTTAGGCAATTTAGAATATCCCAGACCTTGCTCTGGACTTCAAGATTTTTTGAAGTTCAAAGCAGATGTGTGAGGAAGAAAAACATCTGGTGAAGAGAACTTGCTTCATCGCATGACGCTGTTTTCCTGCACTCTTCAGCGGAGCGTCTGTTGAGCAGGTTGGCAGGTTTGATAATTAATTAATGATGAGGGAATGAGCCATGTATCTGAGGAACTCAGTTTTGCCCCTTATTGCTTCTTTCTTCCCCACATGTCTGGCAAAGCCTTCAGAGTCTAGAATCACTGATCCCACAGTTGTGTCTCAACTCAAACACTTGTCTTCAGGCTTAATTAGCTCAGAGATATAAACAGATGGATGGTCTGGGACCCAGAGGGTTTAGTGTTGAGTAATGCAGTTTTATTATCAGGGACTTTTTAAATTTTTGTTGGAGAAGTGTTTAAAGAAGTGCTTTAAAAAAGCCTTTTAAAAAACCCTTAGAATTTTGATAGTACATACTTGAAGGTGACAGAGTTTTGTGTATCTGTATATTTGTGGACTTTCTTTTTGTCACTCTTTATTTAAATAGAGTTTCAAAGTGACAGAAAAGTTGCAAGAATAATACAAGGGACATCCTTTTTTCCTTTACCCAGATTCACCCTGTTTATTTTTCCATCCTCACTTCTTCCTTCCCCTCTCTTCCCTCTAGACAGACACACATACATGCTCACACACACATACATATTTAAATATGTGCATTTTTTTCTGTACTATTTGAAGGCAAGGTGGATGTCAACTCTCTTTACTCCTAATATTTCAGTATATATTTCTTAAAGACCATTTTTCTAAATGTTATCAAAATCATAAAATTTAATATTGATATGACATTATTGTCCAATCCATAGTCCCTTTTAAATTACATCAGTTATCTCAGTGATGTCCTTATGATGCCCCCCCTTACCCCCCAGACCAATCCAGGATAACACATTGCGTTTAGTTGTCATATCTCCTTTAAATGGGAATGGTTTTTCAGCTTTCTTTATATGTATTGACTTCAACATTTTTGAGGAGTACACACCAGTTATTTAGTAGTATTCCTGAAATCAGATTTGTGTGATGTTTACTCATGCAATCCGGGCTCTGCAGTTTTGGCAGAAGGACCACAGAAGTGGTAGTGCATCAGATAAGATGGTGCCTTATCAGGGGGAATGTGGTGTTGTTTTCTTAATCGATGATGTAAGTTTTGATTGTTTGATTAAGGGGGGAGTCCATTGGTTGCTCACAGTGAACTTACACTTCCCCGTTTTATATTTTGTAAGAACATTATGGAGAGATACTTTGAGACTATGTAAATAGCTTGCTCCTCTTCAAATTTTCACCCACTCATTTTAGCAACCATGATGGTACTCTCAATCTATTATTTCTTCTATATTTATTAGTTGGCATTCTGCTGCAAGGAAGAGCTTTCTTTTCTTCCTCTTTTATTTATTCATTTATTTATTTGCCTTAGTATGGGTTCATTGGTTCTTATTTTGGTACTTAGATCAACACAGATTAGGGCAATGGAAGCCCCTTCAGGCTGACCTCTGGGTCATTTTGATAAGTTGTCATCATTCTTTGAGCTTTCTTACCTCTGACACACAAAAAGATATTACAGATTCATTTTATATTTTCTCTACCCCAGCCCTGGAATGAACATTCTCCAAGGAATCCTGGTTCCTTTTCATGGAGAATGGTATTTAAAAACCAAGACTCTGTGTGTGTGTGTGTGTGTGTGTGTGTGTGTGTAGGGAAACTACATTATGGAATATTACATGTGCTAAAGCATTGTGTACTGTACGTATGAATGTATGGTGCATGTGTGTATTTAAGGTTATAAGTTTCAAACAGAAGACCACTTATTTTAAATGTAATAATCATAAGTTTTGACAAGAAAGAAATACATTTTTCATTTCACAGTAAATGGCATTACACAGTTTTGAGTACTAAATCATCTTGACATTTATGAAGGACGAAATGGAAAGTAGGGAACTGAGTGTGTTAAATATAAAGCTATCTTTAACTGTTCCATTAAAAAGCAGAGATTTATTTTCCATCTGTGATCTGAATGTACCTACTTGTGTTCTCTTCCATGGCAGTGGAATTTCTGTGGAGCCACACGACAGAGAGCATGTGTGTTGGATACATGTCAGCCCAGGATGGGAAAGCCAAGGTATGCGGGAAAACTGGGGCATAACCTGAAAACTTGCAGCTGCTGCGTGAACCTCTAACCAGCTAAGTTGATACAAATGAAATTTTTCAGCTTTTGTTGGGCAGTAGTAGCTCTGTGATTTTATGAGAATCTGATTAAGAACCATTAACGATGCCAAAGAAAAACAGCAGATCTTTGGAGCTTTTAATGACAAAGCAGGGGAGATTAGGAAACACCAACCCCCCCTTTTATTTTCATCTTGTCCTTCCTCATCTATTGTGAATAATTGGAAAAGAAGAAACTGAGGATTGAGAAGAGAAAATGGGAGGAGAGCTATGGACCGACAGGGCTGGGTGATTTTGCAGGGAGTGTTGGAATAGATCAAGGAAACCGAGGGAAAGATACATGTGCAAGGGCAGAGGCAGCCAATGTGCTTACACATACAACTTGTCTAGTGCTCTGGTGTGTTCTGGCATACCCTGGCATGGTGCCCTTGTGGGAAGAGTCAAAGGTCTGTGCTCTGGGCGACACGTGCCTGTGGCATGCATCCCTCCGTGAGTCACAACAATCATACAGACATACACAGCACCTTGTGAGTTGCTTGGTTTCCCTACAGCCACGATGGGTGAGTCTGGGAGTAAGAAATATAATTTGTGGGTTTTATTTTATACTGGCCTTATGTTCTTCTTGTTCATAAAAGTTTTAGAAACAGCTCTGGCATATGATGTTTACTTGGCTTTAAAGTGCCTCAATTGCAAAGCTGTGAAGTTGGGCAGCCTCTTTTTTAAAGGACACGTTTATTTTGCACATTGGGAAATATAAGTAAGGAAACTTCTGATAGAAACTGTCAGATATAGACTGAATCATTAACAAATTAAAGATGCATGTAGTAAATTAAGGGTACATGTCAGTTTATTGCTTAATTGTCATATAACTAACCCGTCCAGACTGGCCTTTGTATATTATCCAGCAAGCCAGTCACATCACAGGACTTCTGGGAGTACAGCATACAGGAGCATTTCATAAGACAAAGATTGGCTTATATTTGTAACAGTGTTACTGAGTTCTCCTCCCCTTTATCTTACCCTCAACTAATATGATTATCACATTGTACTAGTAGGCTTATTTCATAAGAGAATGCACAGAGATTGCTTTGTTTCATAGTATATATAGAAGAGTATTATAATTGCTTGCTTTAAAGGTGATTTTTGAGTTTCAAGCAATACTACCTAATAGAATTTTCTGTAATGACTGAAATGTTTTCTATTTATGTTGTATTGTCCAGTGGAATACCCACTAGTCACATGTGGCTATTGAGCACTGAAATATGGCTAGTATACCTGAGGAACAGAACTTTAAATTAGCTTAAATTAATTATTTAGGTTTTTTTTTAATGTTTATTTATTTTTTGAGAGAGAGAGAGAAAGAGAGAGAGCATGTGCATGAGCAGGGGAGTGGCAGAGAGAGAGGGAGACACAGAATCCAATGCAGGCTCCATGTTGTCGGTGCAAAGCCCAATGAAGGGCTCAAACCGATGAGGTGTGAGATCATGATCTGAGTTAAAGTCGGATGTTCAACTGACTGAGCTACACGGGTGCCTCTAAATTACTTAGTTTTAATTTAGATAACCACATGTGGCAAAACAGCTACTGTGTTGAGCAGCATGGGTTTAAAGAATGAGTGGAAAAATGATTATTCAAATAAGTATTTTCAGAACATACTTTTCTTCCCAATGACAAAGTAATTCCCAAATATAAACAAGCCTGATAAGCCGCAAGAATGGCTTATAGCCATTTAAGTTTCTCTTACCCCATACATACTGACTCTGAGCTAAAATTGCTTTTTAATAAAAGAACAAGTAGGAGGTGGGCTTCAGTATTTAAGCCAGTGTGGTGGGGGGTACTGTCATGTTATTTAAGTCCCTTGTGTGGAAATGTTCCAGTTATCCCTGCTCGTGGCCTGTGGAAGGCACCTTACTATTTAACATGAAATATGGGTGATAAAGAGAGTGGAGAGTCCTGCATTGAGTCCAAAGATGTTTGGCCTCTAGCTGCATTGCTTGACATCTGGTCGATGTGGTTTTCATATTGCTGGTAAATTCTCCAGCTGGTAGTCTTGATTGGGCCAACAGATACAGCTGCTCCTCTTGCCTCACTTGTAAATTATTTTTGACCTTCCTTGCAGAGAGTTAATCCCTCTCCCTTTCTTCCTCCTTTGAGCCTGTGGCTACAAATGCTTTCCAGAAAGAAAAAAAAAACCCAAAACACTAATGCTTTTGCTGCTGAATTCTATTGATCAAAAAGCCATCTCTTTTGTCATAAAGGTTGGAATTTTATTGTATTGCAAGTAAGACAGTGTTATAAATGAGAAGCTGGCCTCCAGAGAGAAAGGAGCAATAGCAAAGTTTGTATTCCTTTTAAGAGAGAAAGCCTTTGGCCTACCCCTCTGGTTTCCTGACTTCAGTGAAAAAATTGCTGAATTAATGGTATGCCCGTTCAGCATGATGACTGGTTTGCAAAACATGCTCTTACATAATGTTGAGGTCCATGGTAGCAAAATGAGAAAGAAGGCATCTTTAAAAACTAAAACAAAACCCAAAAACAAACAACAAAACACACACATTTTTTAAATTTAAGAACTATTTCTAAAAAAGTTGTGTTTGTTTTTGGGTTTTTTTTTTTTTTTGACTTCTTGTTACCAACCTCAGAAACTAAACCACCTGGCTATTCAAACATTTTATTTAAACTAGCTATGTTCAATCCAAGTTAAGGCCTTGATTTAAAGCTCACCTCAAAATCATACTGCTTTAAAAAGACTGGATAATAAATATTATAACCAAAATTCATATATGAATTGAATAAATAGAAGAGGTAGGTTCTTTTACAAATTTCTTTGTTTCCTTCTCTTTTTTATAGAACATTCTTTCAATTATATTCTTTAATTTCTAAATCTTGTAACATAAGTTAAAGAGACGTTTTTTATTAAATCAAAATTAGGGTATTGATACCAGTTGGATATAAAAGTCAGATTGCCTATATCCTACCCAGATAGTAGCTAGTGAACAGTTTTTAGTAAACACCCAGTGTGCATGGAGTGCTGTAATTAAAACAGATGTTAAGACTGTCACGGAACTTATTCAAGCATAATAAATGAAACCTAGGTTTCTTTTACTATGTAGAGGTCAGTTTTTATAACAATAGTGAAAATACTGTTATAGAAAAAAATCCATTCTTGAGGAAGAGCAGGCTGTTTTATGATCTTAACGTGTCTCCCCACAGATTTCTTTTTAGTTGCAAAGACAAATAAATATATACTGGGGAAACCAGGCAACAGCTTGACCTTGTGATCAAAATTAACGTGACCGGTGAGGGGCAGATGGACATCATGTGTGCCTCTAGATGTGATAACCTGAGAAAGACACAACATCACTCTTATAGTATTCCATCTGGAAGTGCATAACCTGAATCTAAGCACAAGGAAACATCAGACAACTCTAAAATGAGGAACATTCTATGAAGAGAGAAAAAAAAGGATTATATTCTTCAAAAATGTCAGTGTCATAAAAGACAAAGGCTCAGGGAAATGCTCCACATTAAACAATACTAGAGTCTTGACAACTAAATGTAATACCTGATCCTAGACTGGATCCTATATGGGAAGGGGGGAATGCTATAAATGCATTATTAGGTCAGTTTACAGAATCGGAATATAAATAGTAAAAAATGATGTATCATTGTTAAATTTGTTAAATTTTACTGTGGTACATAAAGAAATATCCTCACTCTTAGCAAATGCAGGCTGAAGTATCTAGGGATAAAGGGCCATCATATATACAATATCTTGTTTTGATGGTTCAGAAAAAATATGTGGAGGATGGATGGAAAGCAAATTACAAATTAATGGAGCAAAATGTTATCAATAGGTGAACCTGGATATAGGATGTATGGATGTTCCTCTAACTATTCTGTAATTTTGATATTATTTTTGCTTAGACAATTTAAAAATTATATCACTCTTGGATATTATGGCACATTTGATTAGTTTTGAAATGAGTGAGTAATGGAATGAGTGTGATGCCAAGAAGCTGGAGCCTGGGTTTCCCCTCTACTCTGCACACTTGGTGTGATCACTCTGCTTCTTGTGATCTCAGGGGCCTCGTCTGTAAAATGAGAATAAGAATACCTTACTATGCCTTAAGTCCTTTCTGGAATAAGGTGTGGTAACAACAAAGAAACAAAATCTGTCTCTCTGAATACAGATGACTGGACCCTATTAAGTCCTATATACATGTGTGTGTATATATATATATATATATGTGTGTGTTTGTATATGTGTATATATGTATATGTATATATATAGATGTAATGTATATATTGCATACATTACAGATATTTGCATATATTATGACCCTCTAGATACTTGCACATATTAGTACCTCTAGATACTTGCCTCCAGTCTGCAAAATTCTAAATTCTACATTCCAGATTACATAAGCAGATATGTTTCTATTCAGTTCTCAGTAGAATTTTTGCAATCCAAACATAGTATTTACCGTGTTTTGTCTTTTTTGAAGATAGTGTCTGAGGCTTAAAAAAATAACCTCAATAAACATCTATGTAAAAAGGATAGAACATATGGGATTTCTGAGAGTTTTTTTTATTAGGCTTAATGTACCACTCAAATAAAGTCTAGGAGGAAGACAAATACAAAATGTGAGGTAGACAAGAAGGAGTTATCAAAGGAATTGAGAAAGAGACTGTTGCTCCTACTCCCCACAATGAGAATGAGCTGGATAAACTATAAAATCATAAATTTTAAAAAAATCATCCATAAGGCTGAATATGATAGAAAAACCTGAATGAACTAAGTCTCAGAAAGAGACAAACCATTTTTAGGAGAGGATAAAATCTCTTGACTGATTTATTTCTGGCAGAACATCAGGAAGAAGAATAAAACTGACACAGAAGAATATAAAGAGAAACCAGCCAAACTTTTAATGAACTATTTATGGCCACATGTGTGACAGCTTAAAATCCTAAGAAGCCCCAGTTATAGGGTGAGTCTCGCACCCACTACCAGTTCTTCCCTATGAAGCCTTCACCAAGTGAGAACACCAAAGGCTTAGAGCATGGTAAAGAATTGAATGATTCATCAAGGTGTATAGGATTTACACCAAGTACATGGCAGTGGCCACAGAAAGACTGGAGATAGAGCAAGAGAGTTGAGAGACATCTCCTTGGGGTAGAGTGGCCTTTTATCAAGTGCAAGGCAGTTGCAAGAGAAGGCTGGGATAAAACAAAAGAAATGAGAAGAAACCTTCCTTATTCCTGCAAGGTGTATAGGACCTTCAAAGCAGTGTACTACTGAAGGCTAGTGCCTGGGGAACAGGGTGAAGAAATATGCTATGGCATGGAAAGCTGGGGGTGATTATCAAGAGCAAAGAGAACACCTCTAAGCATCCCAGAAATCTGGTGGCTGGGCTATAAACAAAGAAAACTCTCCCATGATTAGAATACTGGCAGCTGGATTATAAGACATAGAGAAATCTTCAGAGTCTAATCAGGGCTCAGATTCTAGACTTTGCTTAAGGGGAATCCCTGATCCAGACCTCAGAATATTAGCCAATAGTGAACTGAATCTAAACCTACCACAAAACCCAGAACCAGCTCACTAGAGATTAGACTGACTCAGAGTCCTAACCAAGAGGAAGAAGGTGTGCCATTTTCTTAGGATAAATAGTATCCATTTTAAATATAATTTACTATTATTTTATATACAGTGTCTATCATACAATAAAAATTGAGTCCTCTGAAGAAGCAGAGAAAAATTAGTCAATAGAAACTTATTCATAGATGACCTGGATGTTGGAATTAGCAGAGAAGGATAATAAAATAATTATGATAACCTCAAAAAGAAATAACAAAATTGAAATGGTATAATGGAAAAATACAATGTCAAAAAAGTACTTATTCTATGGGCTTAACAGGAAATTGGAGTGGAAAATATGATTAGTAAACTTGAGAACCAGTCAGGAGAAATTGTCCAAAGTTAAATACAAACAAGAAAATGAATCTAAGAAACTGAAAAGAGTGTCTGACCTGTGGAACTATGACAAGTGGTCTAAATTGTGTGCATTAGGATTTATATAGCTGTAAAGTTCTTATGTTAGCATTTAATGTAGTTTGAGATAAGTGTGCTTTTCTAATTTCTAGAGTAACAAATTTAAACATAACAAAAAAGTTATGTTAAAAAGATCAATGCAAGACATATACAAAAGTATACTACAAAATACTAACCAAAAAATTAGTAGGAAAAGAGGAACAGAAAAACAAAGAACATATAAGACAAATAGGAAACAAATACTATAAGACTTAAACTCAATGATAATAATTACATTAAATGTGAATAAACGAAACATTCAATTTAAAACGCAGAGATTTTCAGATTGAAAAAAAAATCTTAGAAGACCGAACATGTGGTGTTTATAAGAAACTTATATTGAATAGAAAGATTCAGACAAAATTAGTAGTAAAATTATAGAAAAAAATGTATCTGCAAACACTAAGCATAAGAAAGTTGGTATGATTATGTTAATGTCAGACATAGGAAACATTCTAAGGTGAAGCAGGATATTTCATATTGATAATATGGTCAATTCACTAAGAAGTCATAAAAATTCTAATGGTGTATGTATCTAGTAAAGGAAGTAAAAATTGAGAGAACGATAGGGGCGCCTGGGTGGCTTAGTCGGTTAAGCGTCCGACTTTCGCTTGAGTCGTGATCTCGCGGTTCGTGGGTTCGGGCCCCGCGTCGGGCTCTGTGCTGACTGCCAGCTCAGAGCCTGGAGCCTGTTTCAGTCTGTGACTCCCTCTCTCTCTGACCCTCCCCTGCTCTCGCTCTCGCTCTCTCTCTCTCTCCTAGAAATAAATAAAAATATTTTTTAAAAAAATTGAGAGAACTATAGAGAAGGAATCGACAAATCTACGGTGTAGTTGGAAACTTTAACATTCCTCTCTCAGTAATAAGAATAAAAATTAGTAAATATATGAACAGCACTGTGATCCGTCTTGACTTAAGTGATATTTATAGAGTCCCCATTCAATAATTTATTATTTTCAAGTTTACAAGGAATACTCACCAAAAGAAAATTAGGAATTACTTCAAATAAAATGATGATGGAAACATGTTAGAATTTATAGTATACAATGAGAACATTAAAAGAAAAAGTGTATCCTTAAATGCTAATACCAGAAGAGAAAATTTAAATAAATGAGTCAAATTTCCATCTTAGGAAGATATAAGGAGAGTAAATACAAAATAATCAAGATAAAAAAATAAAAATAAGGTAGAAAGTAAAAAATAGGGAGAAATCAACAAAGCCAGAAACTGGTTCTTTGAAAAAAGTTAATAAAATTGATGTAACCTTAGAAAAAATAGTCAGGAAGGAGAAAATAATACAAATTACCAATATCAGGGATAAAAAGGGAATATCAGTGCAGAATCATAGATCCTACAGATATTAAATGGATAATAAGATGATACAATGAGTAACTTTAGGGGTTCCTGGGTGGCTCAGTTGGCTCAGCGCCTGACTTCAGCGCAGGTCATGATCTTGCAGTTAGTGGGTTCGAGCCCCACATCTGGTTCTGTGCTGACAGCTCAGAGCCTAGATCCTGCTTCAGATGCTGTGTCTCCCTCTCTCTCTCTGTGCCCCTCCCCTGCTCATGCTCTGTCTCTCTCTCTCAAAAATGAATAAACATTTTTAAAAATGAGCAACTTTATTATAATACATTCAATAACTTAGATGAAATTCATAAATTCCTTGGAAAAAAACCCAACTTCAGAAATCTAACACAGAAAATTGGAAAAAAGTGTATACATATTTAAGAAATTGAATGTATCATCAAAATCTTCTCACAAGGAAAACTTCATACCCAAAGGGGCAAGAAGAAATTGGGGCACCTGGGTGGCTCGGTCGATTAAGCATCTGACTCTTGGTTTTGGCTCAGGTCATGATTTCAGGGCTTGGTTTGTGAGTTTGAGCCCCTACACTGCTGGTGTAGAGCCTGCTTGGGATTCTCTCTCTTTCCCTCCCTCTCTCTGCCCCTCGCCCACTCATGTGCACATGCTCTCTCTCTCTCTCAAATAAACTTTAAAAAATAAAGAAGAAATAATACAGTCTCTCACAAAATCTTTTGGTAAAACAAAGTAGGGGGAATGCTTTCTAACCCATTTTATGATGTGAGGGTAATCTCCATATCAAATTTTGACAAATATGTGACAAGCACGGAAAACTACAGACCAATATCCTTCATAAACATAGGTGTAGGCATTCTTAGTAAGTTAATTATTAATTTAGGATTAAAAATCTAAAAATATATGCACACACATACACACCATAAATACACACCAAGTAAATTCTTTTTTCCAAGAGTATACAGTTGAATTAATATTTAAAAACCAATCAGTGCTGGGGTGCCTGGGTGGCCCAGCCAGTTAAGTATATGATTCTTGGTTTCAGCTCAGGTCATGATCTCATGGTTCATGGGATTGAGCCCTGCAATGGGCTCTGGCTGACAGCATGGAGCCTGCTTGGGATTCTCTCTCTCCTCTCTCCCTCTGCCCTTCCCCTTTGTGCACGCACATGCGCCCATAGGTGCTCTCTCTCTCTCAAACTAAATAAACATTAAGAAAAAAACCCAATCAGTGTCAACAGTTGATCCCAAAATGTATGTATATATCTATACACCAAAGAATGAAGTTGAAAACTTACTTCACACGCTGTATATAAATTAACTCAGAGTGGATCAGAGGCCAAAATGTAAGAGCTGAATCTATACAATTCTTAGAAGAAATCAGGAGTAAATCTTCATGACTTTGGATTAAGCAATGTTTTTCCCCACTGTGACCCCAAAAACACAAGTTACAAAAGAAAAAAAATAGATAAATAGGATGTCATCAAAATTAATAACTTTTGTGCTTCAAAGGACATCATCAAGAAAATAAAAAGACAACCCACAGAATAGGGAAATAAATGTATTTGGCAAGAGATTTGTATTCAAAATATATGAAGAACTCTTTCAATTCAACAATAAAAAGACAAAAATGGGCAAAGGGTTTGAATAGGCTTTTTTTTTTAATTTTGAGAGAGAGTGTGGTGGGAGGAGGGGAGAGAGAGAGAGAGAGAGAGAGAGAGAGAATCCTAGCAGGCTCTGCATGGTCAGTGCAGAGTCTGATGTGGGACTCAAACTCACAAAAACTGTGAGATCATGACGTGAGCCGAAATCAAGAGTCGGATGCTTAACTGACTAAGCCAGCCAAGCGCCCCTAGACATTTCTGCAAAGAAGATATATAAATAGCCAATTAGTACACGAAAAATGCTCAGCATCAGTAGTCTTTAGAGCAATGCAAACCAAAACTACAATTAGATATCATTTCACATCCTCCAAGATGAGTATAATAAAAAAGATGAACAATAGCAAGTGTTGGCAATACCCCTTCATATATTGCTGGTGGGAATGTAGCATGGTATAGCTACTTTGGAAAACAATTGGGCACTTCCTTAAAAAATTAAACCTGTCAAAGTATCACTACTACTATTTGAAACTCTTCTGAATATTCAAACCAATATAATGAACATGGAATCGAAACAAGAGCTATAACCTCTGAAAAGAAAGGAACAGGCAAGAAAGCACCACTGTCTTGCAATATGATGTAGACCTAGACAATCCAAGGAGGTAAACTATTAAATTCTCAGAACTATGAATTTAGGAAAAGCAAGTAGAAAATAAAGATACAAAATTCAGTGTCTTCTGCTTATTGAAGCAATAACAAAACAAAAAACAAAAACCAAAAACCAAATTAAACCTAGAGTTACCTAATAAACCAGCAATTCCACTCTCACATGTATACCCATGAGAACTGAAATGATGACCACACAAAAACTGTGTACAAATGTTTATAGCAGCATTATTGATGATAGCTCTGAAGTGGAAACAAATATCCACCAACTGATGAATGGATAAACAAAATGTGACAAATTGTAGATTAGTGGTTGCCAGAGTTGGTGGGGGAGGAGAGTGGGAGAGTGCTAATGGGTAGAGGCTTTTTGTTTTTTAAGTGATAAAAGTCTTCTGGAATTGGAGCTGCACAACTTTGCAAATATGCTAAAAGTATTAAGTTGAACACTTATTTAAAGGCTGAGTTTTATGGTATGTGAACAAATCTGTTCAAATATCTCAATAAATGTGCTAAAAATATTAACCAATGTAATATATTGTATTACCAAAATAAATGAGAAAAAACATATGATCAATCTAGATAGCATATGCTCATTTCAACTTCCATTCATGATAAAATCCTTGCAATACCAGAAATCTGGTAAATACCTTAATCTGATAAAAGGCATCTCCCAAAAACCTACAGTTAAAATCATGCTAATTGTTGAAACACTGGACACTTTCTTTCTAACATTGAGAACAGGCAATGGGAAGATCCACTCTCATTACATCTATTTATTATTTTACTGGAATTCCTAACCAGTACAATAAAGCAAGAAAAAGAAATAAAAAACAAAAATTGGAAAAGCAGTAGAAACTGTAGTTATTCTCAAGTGCCATGGAATGACATGATGTGCAAGTCCTGTCCTCTGAAAACTACAAAATGTTGCTTAGAGAAATAAAAGAAAACCTAAGCAAATGGAGGAATATGCATGTTCATGGATTGCAAGTCTCAGTAATGCTAAGATAGTCATTCTTTCCAAATGCACCCATAGATTCAAAGCAATCCCAATAAAAATTCCAGCTGTTTTTTTTAATAAGGAATTGACAAGCTGGCTTCAAAATTTCTATGGAAATGCAAGGAACCTACAATTGTAAAAATCAACTTTAGAAAAGAAGACCAAAGTCGGAGAACTTAACTGATTTTGAGACTCCCCATAAAGCTAAAGGTCATGTTCTCTGGTGGAAGAGACAATCCTAAACTGGATATAACGGAAGCTTTGAGATCAGCAGGAATACATCTCTCTCTTCTGCAATTTTGCAACGTTCTAAGGGAGTAAATCACCACATTTGTTGATGTAGCAGGGTTCATAAGACACTGCAGGATTTATAAAAACACTGCCTCAGAAATTCAAGGAAACTTGTGTCTTGGGAAAACCCTGAATGTATCCTACAGGGAGGTCTGGAATAATCACTATCGATGTGGCTGCTGCTGTTGTTATCAGATAAAAGAATTGTCTTTACAGTAAAGGACCCCTAAAATGACAATAAAGTGTACATTCAGCAACTTTATTTAATAAAATGGTCTATAAAAAAATGAAAGAAAATTTAGATGGATAGCAGTATCTTCTAATTTATGTGTCTTGGTTAGCTTCTTCAACAAGCTTACCTAATTATTTATCAAGTATTCCAGTGTTGAATGGTTAAAAGCACACAATACCTAGTAACCTATCATAAGTTATTCATAATTTTATTTTTTTTTCAGTGTGTTTACAGAGGGAAAGAATTTTATTAGGTAGAATTGCTGTTTTAGAGAAATTTTCTTTTGCAAGTTGGATGAGGATCAGTGAAATAATTATCCTTTTAAGTCTTTTTAGTCCTCTAACATTTTTTTCCTTACAAGTGTAATGCGCTATGTAAGTGTATCTTCTCTGAAAGATAACAGTATAACCAATGTAAAGCAGCGTTCTTGGGGGTGTTGAGACTGGGAAGAAAAAATACGAAAGACTATTTGTAATCTATATTCAGAGAAAATGTCAGAAAGTGTAAAATGGAAAATAAATTCAGAGATCCACATGGATATAACCTAGGAATAAATGATGAAAATTATAATTTTTTAGGTTTTGAGGGGTATTAAAAAGTCTTGTCCTTTGGTTTATTTTACCTTTATATGATTATGTTTGCAAATCCTAGCAACCATTAACTTTGTCTAACAATTTCTGATAGTCTTGTAATATCAACCTAGATATTTACCTAAGTAAAGCAGTTTATGAAATTTTATGCCAAGGGTTTATACCATTGTGAAAGTAAATCCTTACAAAGCTAAATAAATTCTTTGGTATACCTTTCAAAACAAACAAACAAACCTAAAAACATTACGTTGAGTGAATACAGCCAGACACAAAAGACTACTTTGTGAATCATTCCATTTATTTAAGTATGATAGATGATAGAAATCCAAAAGTGGTTGCTTCAGGAAAAGGAGCACAAGGGAATTTGGGGTGTAATAGAAATATAGTTCACATGGATATTTTCTGTTTAGGTTTTGGTTTCAGTTTCACGCTCATACAGATGGTCAAAATCATCAAATGCTTTACTTAACATCTATACATTTTATCATATCTAAATTAAATCTCTATTTTTTAAAAAGAAAGGTAATAGTGAGCCTGTCTTTAAGTGTCGTGTAATGATAACAAGAATGAGCTTGTAGTTAGCCAGACTTGGATTTTGATCCTGCTTTTATAACTTGGGGCAGGTTACAACTCTGACCCTTGGCTTCCTTTTATGTATGTATGTATGTATGTTTGTTTTATGTTTTATTTATTCTTGAGAGAGAGAGAGACAGAACATGAGCAAGGGAGGGGCAGAACGAAGAGAGGGACACAGAATCTGAAGCAGGCTCCAGGTTCTGAGCTGTCAGCACGGAGCCCAATGGAGAGCTCAAACTCACAAACCGTGAGATCGTGATCTGAGGCAAAGTCAGANCTGACTGAGCCACCCAGGCACCCCGGCTTCCTTTTACTTAAAGTGAGAATACTGCTTCTTCTCCCCCATGAACCATGGACCATGGGGGAGAAGAAGGGGAAAAATAGTTGGGGAGAGGGAGGGAGGCAAACCATGAGAGACTTTTGAATGCTGAGAACAAACTGAGGGCTGATGGGGGTGGGGGAGAGGGGAAGTGGGGTGATGGGCACGGAGGAGGGCACTTGTGGGGATGAGCACTGGGTGTTACATGGAAACCAACTTGACAATAAACTATTTTTTTAATTTTTTTTTTTTACAAATAGTTTATTGTCAAATTAGTTTCCACATAACACTCAGTGCTCATCCCCAGACAATAAACTATTTTTAAAAAAAGTGAGAATACTACTGATGCTCTCATAGCATCATGAAAATTAATTGAATAATATAACTGAAGTGCATATAGTAGAGCTACATAAATGATAACTGGGTGTTGGTGATGGTGGTAGTGGTAGGAGAAGACAGTGATAGAAGTTGTAGAGACTGTCTCGGGGCCTTCGCACGGCACAGCTCCGCAGCCTTCTATACACTACAGTTGTTCTTCCAGAGGTGCCTCTCATACCGTCTGTGACAAGAGCAGTACCTCCTAGGTTTCCATCCTGCATCTCCGGAGGAGGTGGTAGCAGTTATTCCATTTGACAAAATGTAACTCTAACTTGTATGTATAAATCGTCTAATGAGTGAATTTAGAAATCTCAGAAAAACAAAAAAAAAATTGCTTGAAGTTACCAGAAAACACACACAGCCTCCAGCCCTGCAGTTCAGGCTTATATGATAGTAATGCCCTTTCAGACGCTGCCTGACTAGAGGTCTATCAGCTTGATGGCATCACAAACCTATGTTTTTTTTAATGGACTCTAAGATTTGCCTGCTGCTTTTCTGTTAAGCTCACCCAACTGAATGATTTTTCTTTTAAAAGAGGGAAAAATATTGCTTACTAGCTCCTGTTGAAGTTCTCTTGTGTTAACCTTGAACATACAGGCAACCTTCTTAGATTCTACTGAGTGTAGACAGTGGAACACTCTTGGGTATATTGCCTGTGAATTCCTTAAAAGAGCTCCATGATAGTACCCCGTGGCCTTCAGTTACTGGATTTATTGGACTATATGGGTTTACTAGACATATGTTAGATTTATGATGATCACCTAGATATAAGTTGGCCTTAGTCTAAACCAAATTTTAACTGCTTTTGGTAATTTAGTCCCCATACTGAAGGAGCCCTGATCCCTGGCAGGATGCCCACTGCCTCAAGATGGTAGGTTCGGTACCACCAACAAGCTGTGTGTACTAAGAAAACACCCAGACGGCGATATTTGCCAGAGACGCTTCTGGAACACAAGGAAAAGTGGCTAATCGTTGATTTCACGTGTAGCTTTCAAGTTTGCCCAGAATTTCAAATATAGAAAATTGTATTTCTTGTCCATGCTGTTAGCACTGCCAGGAGGATCCCATTAGGTCTGTTTCGAAAGACCTTTAGACAAACAGGAGAAGATTATATAAAACTGAAGGTGTGAAAAACAAACTTCAAGACAGAAGTCTCCTCAACCTCAAGTTTATTTCTAAAAGTAATCGGTAATTTTTGCCTAATTTATCTTATGCCATCGATTTCTTCCAAATGGTTCATTGACATTGCTCCAAAGCAGTAAAAAGAATAAACAGGAGAGAATTCACCATGTTGGCATGAGCATAAATCTCTTCAGACATATTAATCATACTTATCCAAATAAATCTCATTTTAATCATGGTATAGGTTTAGATCTTTGCAAAGAAAAATAGGTCTGTTACCTGGGCTTGTAAATACTGGATATTAGTTGAGGTGAGGTGAATAAGCCTTTTTGTTGTTGTTGTTATAGCAACATGGAAAATAATGAAAACATTACTTTCTCAGCCTCTACATAGTTGCATAGTCATCAGTCTATGTAGTTCACATCAGGTCTGAATTGAACACTAGACTGTTATCTTGTTACATTTTAGTACTCAACATTTTAAATAAATATGTATACCTTCCCAAGGCGGACTGTCCACAGGACACATAACCATGGCCTGTAACTGAGACAAGTGTCCTTGAGAATGATTGCCCTCATTACCCCCAACGAGGGAGTAATGACTGCAGAATGCTGTTTTCTTTCTTTTGGTTAAAAAGCAGAGGACAAATGATGAAAGGAATCTTTTCTCGTTTTTGTGGCAAAAAATTTTTTTAACTGGAGTATAGTTGATGGATACTATTAACTTAGTGTTAGGTACACAATACCAATATTATGAAATAGGCACCATAAATGTATTACAATGTTATTGATTATACTCTCTATGCTGTACTTTTCATCCCTGTGACTGACTTACCTTGTAACTGGAAGTTTGTACCTCTTAATTCTCTTCACCTATGTTGTCCCTCCCCACACCCCTTCCCTCTTGGTAATTACCAGTTTATTCTCTATTTTATGAGCCTGTTTCTTTTTTGCCATTGTTGTTTGTTGTTTGCTTGTTCATTTGTTTTTTAGATTGCACATGTAAGTGAAATCATATGGTATTTGTCTTTGGCTTATTTCATGTGGCATAATACCCATAATACTCTCTGGATCCATCCATGTTGTTGCGAATAGCAAGATTTCATTCATTTTTGTGGCTCAGTAATACTCCATTGTGTATCTATACCACATCTTCTTTCTTTATCCATACATTTATGATGACTACTTAGGTTGCTTCCATATCTTGTTGTAAATAACACTGCAATAAACATAGGGTGTTTTTGTTTTCTTTGGGTAAATACCCAAAAGTAGAATTACTGGATAGAGTGGCTCTTCTGGGTTTTTTTTTTGTTTTTTTTCGTTTTTTTTTTTTTTAGGAACCTCCATTCTTTTTTTTTACCCATAATTGGCTATAACAATTTACATTTGCACCAATAATGCATGAGGGTTCTCTTTTCTCCACATCCTCCTCAAGACTTGTTATTTCTTCTCTTTTTGACATTAGATATTCTAAGAAGTGGTATCTCATTGTGGTTTTGATTTGAATTTCCCTGATGAGTAGTAATGTTGAGCATCTTTTCATGTTGGCTATTTGTATGTCTCCTTTGGAAAAATGTCTATTCAGGTCTTCTGCCCATTTTTTGATCAGTTTTATTTCTTTAGTGTTCAGTTGTAGTTCTTTATCTATTTTGGATATTAACTCATTATTGGTACAGCATTTGCAGCATTTTTCCCATTCAGTAGGTTTCCTTTTTGTCTTGTTGATGGCTTTCTTCACTGTGCAAAAAGCTTTTTCGTTTGATGTAACCTCAATTGTTTATTTTTGCTTTTGTTTCTCTTGCTTGAGAAGACAGAATCAGAAAAATACTGCTAAGCTTGATGTCCAAGAGATTACTGCCTGTGTTTTAGGAGTTTTGTGGTTTCAGGTCATACATTTAGGTCTTTAATCCATTTTGAGTTTGTTTTTAGTACCGTAAAAGTAGTCCATTTTTATTCTTTTGCATGCAACCTTTTAGTTTTCCCAGCACCATTTATTGAAGAGACTGTCTTTTCTCCATTGTATTCTTGCCTCCTTTGTCATAGATTAATTGACCATATATGTGTGCATTTATTACTGGGCTCTCGAGTCTGTTCCCTTGATTTATGTGGCTGTTTTTTTGTGCCAGTACTGTTTTGATTGCTATAGTTTTGTATTAAATCTTGAAATCTAGGATTATGATACCTCCTGCTTTGTTCTTTCTTAAGATTGGTTTGGCTATTCACGGTCTTTGTTGTTCCATAAAATTTTAAGATTTTTTTCTCCTGTGAAAAATGCTGTTGGTAGTTTGATAGGGAGTGCATTGAATCTGTAGATTGCTTTGGATAGTATGGACATTTGAACAATAATAATTCCTTTAGTCCATGAGCATGGTATATCTTTCCATTTGTGTCACCTTTCATTTCTTTCATCAGTGTCTTCTAGTTTTCAGAATATAGGTCCATAATGTTTTCATTATTAAAAAAGTATTGTTGAGTATAGTTGATGCACAGTGTTACAATAGTTCCAGCTGTACAACATAGTGATTCAGTTTCTCCATATGTTGTGCTATGCTCGCCACAAGTGTAGCTATCATCTGTGACTATACAACACTGTTAAAATATTGTTGACTATAGCTGACAATGGCTATTTTAACTAGAAGGGAAGTTTTTCAATATGTTATCATTTTTGACTACTATGAGTCTTTCACTTCTTTGGGTAAATTTATTCCTAGGTATTATATTATCTTTAATGCAGTTCAAATGGGGTTGTTTTCTTTATTTCCCTTTCTGCTATTTCATTATTAGTGTATAGAAACACAACAGATGTTCATATACTGATTTTGTATCCTGAAATTTTACTCAATTCATTTATTGGTTCTAATAGTTTTTGGTAGAGTCTTTAGGATTTTCTGTATATAGTATCATGACATCTGCAAATAGTGACAGTTTTACTTCTTCCTTACCAACATGGATGACTTTTTTTTTTTTTTTTTTTTTCTCTGATTGCTATGACTAGGAGTTCCAGTACTATGTTAAATAAAAGTGGTAGGAGTCACATCCTTATCTTGTTCACGATCTTAGGGGAAAGGCTTTTAGCTCTAAACCACTGAGTATGTTATTAGCTGTGGGTTTGTCATATATGGCCTTTATTATGTCAAGATATATTTTGTATCCACACTGTTGAGTTTTTATCATGAATGGATGCTGAATTTTGTCAGATGCTTTTTCTGCATCTATTGATGTGATTATAAGATTTTTATCCTTTATCTTGTTGATGTAATGTTCACACTGATTGACTTACACATATTGAACCATCCTTGCCCCACTGAAATGAATCTCACTTGATTTTGATGAATATTTTTGAATTTGGTTTGGTAATATTTTGTTGAGAATTTTTACATCTATCTTCATCAGGGGTATTGGGATATTGGTCTATAATTTTGTTTTGTGTGGTATCTTTGTTTGGTTTTGGTATAAGAATAATACTGGCCTTAGAATGAATTTGGAAGCATTCCCTCCTCCTCCTCCTCCTCCTCCTCCTCTCCTTCTCCTCCTCCTCCGCTTCTTCTTCTTCTTCAGAATAGTTTAAAAGAATAGATACGAACTCTTGTTTAAATGTCTGGTAGAATTCACTTGTGAAGCCATCGTGTCTTGAACTTCACTCTTCACTTAGAGTGTCCAGTTTGTCTAATCCTAAGAATTAAAATTCTTTCATGATAGTTATAATGTATGACTTTCATGTCTTGTAGGTAAAGCAGTACTGTAAATTGGTGAAAATTTAACATTTTAGTAATAACTGATTGAGACATTTGGATATGGTTGAGCTATTCTCTCTATTTACATTCCTTTCAAATACTTCTGGATGCAATAAGTGGTAGGTACTGATGACTGACTTTTATGCTCTTGAGCTGTCATCACTGTACTATACATGTTTGGACTACACTGTCTGCTGTAGTGTTGAAGGGGTAGAAAGAAATTTAATTTAGGATGAAGATTGTGTTAACATTTTGCTATTAGGAAATGCTCAGACTACTTGAAAACAGCTTTTTCTTCACTTGAAATAGAAAATTAATATTGTTTTAAATGTGTCTTCTGTAACAGATGAAAAACCCAATAATCCCCTGATCTCTTCCATTGATAGTTCTTGTGGATATTATGATAAAATTTTGAATAATCAGAACTGCCAACTACGGGATGCTTGGGTGGCTCAGTCAGTTGAGCATCTGACTGTGGCTCAGGTCACAATCTCACAGTTCCTGAGTTCGAGCCCTACATCGGGCTCACTGCTGTAAACTCAGAGCTGGCCTGTGCCTTCCACATCCCACCCCAATGCCCTCCCCAACCCCGCTCATGCTTTCTCTCTCAAAGATCAATAAACATAAAAAAAAAAACCAAAAAAACTGCCAACTATAGTGCTCCATTAAAAATGTTTATAATGTGTATTTTGAGGATAAAAATTAAAGATCTTAGCAAAACAAGCTCTTAATAGGCAGTTAGTAATAAGCCCCAATAATAACTTAATAGAATATACTTCCATACCAAATTTCTACACATTTCCAATGCCATATGGTCAGATAGGAAGACCTGGTCTTTAACATGATGACCCTCTTAGATACAAGTTCCTCAATCTAGCATTTCTGTTTATGTTTTCTTATGTTTTTGTTCTGTAAGCCATATTTGGGACAAAAGAGAAATAGATATAATCTATAAGATCTTCATGAACATCAAAGTGACAAAAATACATTTTTTTCCTTAACCTCAGTTAACCAGTATTAGAGCTAATCAAGGATTTATTATAGTGATTAACAATGATTGACTAGGAAGGGAGCCCTGATTCTTTGGCTTTGAGATTTTAGCTATTTAAAAAACTCAGTTTAACTATGAATAGGATTTTGATAAAACAAAGAAGCTCATTTTTTAAAATGAGGTATTTATTAAATAGTATTTAGTGCCTTTTATATTCAGGTACTTCCCTGGAGACATAATAGTGAACAAGGAAGCCAAGAATCCCTGTACTTGTGGGCTAACATGCTGGGACAGGGGGTAGGGGGAGGTAATGATAAACAAGATAAGTAAGGCATATACTATGTTTGTGATAAAGTGCTAAAAAGAAATGTGAAGCTGGGAAGGGTTTTAAGAAGTACAAAGATTCTAATGTTAGGTAGGTCTCACTGAGAAAAGTCTAGAAGATTTGAGACATTTGAGAGAACCTGGAAGATTTATTGGAGCAAGGCAAGAACATTCTAGGCCTAGAGAACAGCAGGTGCAAAGGCCCTCAAGTAGGAATATTCCTGGTATGTTGGAGGGTCAGTGAGAAGGCCAGGCTTAGTGGGTCAAAGTATGCAGTGGGGAACCAGATCCTATAAGGTTGTATTGGTCATTGTTGGGGTTTGGGCTTTTCCTCTAAGATGGGAGTCATTGGAGGCTCAGTAGCCCATCACGTCACTGAGTAGCTCATCATGTCACTCACTAGCCCATGTGTGACATGGTCTGACTTACATTTTAAGAGGTGACTCCAGCTATGAAGGGAAAACAGAGTGTTAGGTTGTTGCCGCTCATGTAAGTGATGATAATGACTGGACTAGAGTGTTAGCTGTGCAGATGGTGAGAATCAGTTGACTTCTTTGTGTGTTTTAAGGTAGAACCAATGGTATTTGCTGATGGATTGGATAGAGGTATGAGGAAATTGAGAAGGCAATGACGACTCCTAAGAGTTTTGCCTAAATAGTTGGAAGAGTGCATTTGCCATTTACTAGGGCAAGGAAGGTAAATGGGGAGGAAGAAGGCTTGAGGGGAAGTAGAAAGAGCTCCATTGGGGTATGTTAATATTGATACACCTATTAGGCATTGAATGGAGATGTCCAGTAGAGAGTTTGATGTATGTGTCAAGAGTGAGGACTAAGCTGGAGATACATACTTGGAAATCTCAATATAAATGCTTTTTCAAACTAGAAGGCTGAAAGAAATCACCAAGTGAGTGAACACAGACAGGAGAGAAGAGTCCTGAGGATATCACATGTTTATAAGTTTGGGAAATGAGGAGCAAAGGAGGAGGAGTTTAGGAAATTGGGAACAAAGGAGATTGCAAAATGGCCATAGAGTGGGAAATGGCCATAGAGGTTGATGGAGAACAACATGAATGTGGTGTTTTAGAAACCAGGGAGAGAAAATATTTTAAGGAAAAATAGTGACCAACTTTATCAGATGCATTAGTCTAATACCATGAAACTAGGTCTGAGGACAGATCATTGGGTTTAGCACTGGAAGTCTTTGCTTACCTTGACAAGAGCTGTTTCACTGGAGTGGCCAAGGCAAAAACCTGATTATAGAGCATTTACAGAGAGAATGGAAGGAAAAAAAATGAGGTAACAAGTTCAGGTAAGCCTTTTAAAGGACTTTGCTATAAATGGAAATAAAGAAATCAAGTAGTAGATAGAGGAGGAGGTAAGTCTGGAAAGTTTTTATTCTTTCCTTTTTATTTAGGACAACCAGGTGCTTCACTTTGTGTCTAAATCATTTCACAAATATTTTTCTAAAAAAATGAGCAGAGGAAAAGCTGTCCAACTTGAGTCCTGAGGTTCCTCAACATTTAGTGGTTGGTAAGGTAAGGAAAAACTAGCAAATGGAGCTGAAGCCTCAGCATTAAAGTAAAGTAAGAGCACACTCTTAGTAGTTTGAATGCAGCTGGAATTAAAGAAAAGCATTCATTAACTTTTGGGATGAGCTGGCGTAAAGTCACATAGAATTCTTTTCTTTTTTTTTAATATTTATTTATTTTTGAGAGGCAGACTGTGAGAGGAGGAGACACAGAATCTGAAGCTGGCTCTAGTCTCTGAGCTGTCAGCACAGAGCCTAATGCAGGGCCCAGTCTCATGAACCACAAGATCATGACCTTAACTGAAATCAGATGTTAACTGACTGAGCCACCAAAGCACCCCTTCAATTCTTTATTGAAATGTAGGGGAGGAAATTTTTTTTCTCTACCCTTCTAGATTCTTTTGGCTGGTCTATTAATTGACATAAAATAGATTAACAGGAGAAAAGCAAATTTAATTATGTACATATAGGAGTTCCATTAAAAAAAAAAAAATGAGACACAAAGACAAGTGAGTCTCTTGAAGCCTGTATGCTATCTTGAGATAAGGAATGGGATAGAGTCCTGGAGCTTCCAAGGGGAGAAGGGTCATTCACAGGACAGTAAGAAGAGCAGATGTTTGGTAATTAGATGCTTGCCCTGCCCTACAGACAGGTCTTTCAAAGAGAAATTATCCCTGGTAATGGCTCTCCGTCTGGCCAGGCCCCCTATCTAAGTTCTTTTGGGTAGGTAAGGGAGAGATAAAAAGTTTTTCTTGATTCTGCTGGGTCTCAATTGCCCTCAGCTCAAAATAATCCATATGCCAAAGTGGTATATTTTGGGGTCATGTATTTTGCTCCCCCTCAGAAGGATGTCTGAACCTTGAAGTGTTCACATGCCTATCCATCTCTAAGAAGAGTGGAAAAGTTAAGCAATAAGTTTGAACCATTTCCCTGACATTTAACCATGCTCCTTTTTTTCAGAGAGCATCTCCCAGGAGTCAGCTTGGGAAATGCTGCTGTCTAGATCTCAACGCCTTAGTTAGTTCATTGGCATTACATGGATCAGATCAATAAGAAGTCAGGAAGCAGATGGTTTTAACAAGGAGAACTTCCTTCAAAGGGTTTGTTGGTGGATTTTATTTTTACCCCTCCCAAATTCCTCACTGACAGATTGACTGAAATTCTCAGGAAATAGTCCATTACACAAATAGTAGTTTCACTCTTTATGATAGTTTAAACATTAGCCTTTCATTTCTTTTCAAATACAAAATGCTCTTTTCAAGCAATGGTAAAATCTATGTTATCTGGCAGCTTACCAACCAGAAGATTGTAACTGACATTTTGGATTTTCACCCAGTATAAATCATCAGGATGTTGAGACTTCCCCTACAGATTCTCTTAAGAATTAGAGCCCACTGGGCTGTCTTTACCAAGGAATTGGTGACCTGGAACCTCCCCTTATAGGACTGAGTGTAAGCCCTTTCCTTGGCCTATAGAATTCAGCTGGATATTCTCGCCTTAGCTCAACACATTTTGCCATCACTAGCCCCTCTGAGAAGAAATATCTGAGATATCAAGTTACTTATCTGAGGTCCCACAGCTACAAAGAGATGGAACGAAAATGTAGGCTGGACAGTCTGAACTCCAGAACCCAAGCTTCTAACCACTTAGTCATCTGGAGAGGCCTAAGTTGGAAATGTATATTTGGGAGTCTCAGCATATGAATACTTTTTTAAAACTTTAAGATCAGGAGCACCTGGGTTGCTCAGTTGGTTAAGCGGCCGACTTTGACTCAGGTCATGATTTTGCAGTTTGTGAGTGTGAGCCCCATGTCAGGCTCTGTGCTGACAGCTCAGAGCCTGTGTCTCCCTATCTGACCCTCCCCCACTCACACTCTTTCTCTCAAAAATAAGTAAACATTTAAAATAAAAATAAAAAAACCTTTAAGATCAGTTGAGGTGACCAAGGGAGTGAACAAAGGTAGAAGAAAAGAGGCCTGACTCCTGGGGAACTCCCGTGTATATAAGTTGGTGACGGGAAGAAGAACCTGCAAGGAGACTGAAAAGTTGTGGCCTTAGAGGTTGAGGAGAACCAGATGAGTGTGGTGTTCTTGAAACCAAGGGGAGAAGGTATTACAAGGAAAACAGAGTGTCCAGCTCAACCGGGTGCTGTTGCCGGGTCCTGTGTGTGGATATTAGAGTTACTTCCATTCCTTCCTTCCTTTTTCAGCAAAGTTAGGAAGTAGAGTGGGGACACAGTCACACCTTCCAATATGAGTCGAGAACAGTAATAGAAGGACATAGATTAACTTAATAAATTGTATTCCTGCATTAAGCACTCACTAAATCACCCTTCTACATAATTAAGAAAGTATAGGAAGATGATGGGAAGAAGAAAAAATGCAGTCCCGGTCCTGAGTGAATCCTTCTGGAATGTAATGAGCTACCCACATTAACTGTTTTTAACATTTTGGTATATTTCCTTCTGTTTTTGCAACTGTGGATTTTTTTTTACACACAATTATGATTCTTTGGAATACATGGAATGGCATATACTGATTTATTCTTTTAAAATTAGTTTTTAATATAAAAATAGTACGTTACTCTTAAAATATTTGGAAAAGAAAAGAAATGTTTAAAAATCAAAGTAGAGAGTAGGGAAGGTCTCTACAACCTGAGTGTGCGTTCACATTATGGTATCAGATATGTGTTTACCTTTAGTCTGTACAACCTATCCACCAGCCTTTCTTCCTGCTTGCCTGCCTACCTACTTATCCAAGAGGTAGCCTAGGGACAGGCTTTGCAGAGCAAAAGTAGGGTGAAAATCCAGCCTTCTGGTCCCTACCTCAAATACTCTGATGTAGTGGTTGTCAGTAGGTGGTCATAAAACCACCCTCTAAGCACACCTCTCAGTATTAGGCTGTGTCTAAAGGAAGGTGATACAAAGTCCCAGGGCCAATTGGAATTTTAGTTAGTTCTTAGAGGGGCTATTAAAAAATCTGTAACCTGTAAGTGTGTGACTCTTGATTTCTGCTTAGGTCATGATCTCACAGTTCATGAGTTCGAGCCCCATGTTGGGCTCTGCACTGACATGGAGCCTGCTTGGGATTCTCTCTTTCCTTCTCTCTCTGCTCCTCTCCAGCTTGTTTTCTCTCTCTCTCTCTCTCTCTCTCTCTCTCAAAATAAATAAATAAACATTAAAAATCTGTAACCTCAATTCTAAGAAAATTTAGACATGTGGGTTTTTTTGAAAAAACTTATTCAAACAACATTTAGAGGGCCTTTCTAATACAAAACTATATAGAATGTTAGCATCAGAAAGAACTGAATATAATTGAGCTGACTTATTCATTTTTACCTACAAAGTGGCTGAAGCCTAGAGAGCCAGTAACTTCCCAGTCCTGTGACCATCTAGTTTGTCAGCAGTAGAGTTAAGGCCCAGGCCCAGTTCTCTGAATCCCAGAACCATCTTGAACTTTGTTGGTAAAATTTGTGGCAATAGCTTTTCTGAGCAAACCCTTTTTCACCCTGGGAAACTACTTAGTCATAATCCTCCTGCAGTGAGAGGTGTGTCTCTTAAGAGAGCTAGATTTAGAATCATTCATGGTAAGGCTTTGTGGGAGTAAAGAGAGCCCTAAATTTGGAGCCCACAGGCATTCATTCAAGTCTCACTTTTTCCACTTCCTCTGTGACCATAAGCAAACCATATAACCTTTCTGAGCCTTGCTTTTTTTCCACCTGAAATACAGGAGTATACATCTTTCTACATGGCATAGTATTTTGAGGAGATCTCATAGATGTAAAAGCATTATGAAAATTAAATTATTATGCAAACATAGGGACTTGGTATTTTTATTAAGATTTCATAAGGAGCTAGGTTCATGAAGCATTAGTTTCTGTATTCTGCATAGACATAATTGCCTTCAGAGTAAGACCCATGTGTGTTTCATTCTTTTGTTCCTTCCTAATAAGTGCAGAATAAATATTTGCTAAATACTGGAGAGCTTTTATCACCTTTAGCAAAATGGAATACTCATGATAATTCTCCATGTGAGTGATGGTATAATAAGGACTGTGGGGCCTGCCATGTTTATGTGGATGCCTTCACAGGGCTTTTAAGTTAAAAATAGGAGGGCAATCTTGTCTGATGTTGCCTGTGAAGTGTGGTGTTGTCTGCATGGTAAAAGAAGTAACAAAAGTTGCCTTGAGACTGGAACAACATGCTGTTCTCATCAGACAGCATTTTAAGGCTCCTTGGACATGATATTTATATGTGAGAACAATAGAACTTTTCCCTTTATGTAGCCTTGTTTCAGTGCTAACATTGAAATTCACCATAATGCTGTCTTTGTGTTTTGTACACATTCACCATTGGATCTTTTATGGCATCCTTATTTTAAACGTGGAAAACTAGGTAGGGGTGACATACAGTAAAATGACTAACATATGGCATTAATTCCTCATTCTGTTGATATTTCTGATTTGTTAAGTTGAACTTAAAAATTACATCTTGAAATTGTTCTGGCCTATTTATTACTTTTAGTGTAAGACAATGATGGAATAAAAGTAAAACATTTGTTTTGGGATTCATTAACAATGTATACAAAATCTAAAAGAAGTCAGCATCAGAGAATGTTAAAACTTGAGAGGCTAATTCTAAAGAGAATCCAACCCAAAGTCCTCATTTTATAACTCGGGAGACTTTCACTGATTTGCCCACTATCACAGAGGCTTAGGAAGTGAGCACCAGATCTTTTGACCTGTAGTTAAGTGGGCTTTTATTCTATAAAATATACACATTATTCTGGACTATATTAAGCAAGTTCATGTGAAAGCGTCAACTACTTAAGGACATCTGCTTTCAGAATGAAGTCTAAAGACCAAACCCTATTTTTAGAGCAGTAAACTACATTCCAAGGTTTAATACCACACACAAAGAATGCTCAGAATATACTTACTTATATCTCCTTGAAAGACAGCCCTTGAAAGCAGTGGGCAGGGAACTTCTGGGAAAAGGGTGGGGGTGGTAGTGCTTCCTGACTAACTCATTAACGGGTGAATGCCCATAATAGAAACAAAGCGATAAAAGCCAAGCAGACATTTCCACTGCCCTTCTCTCTGGAATCGGTCGTTTAAGGTCTATCACATTTGTGCCAGGAAAAGAAAGCACAGAGTGGCTATTATCACATCAGGTAAGAATTCACTATCTCAGGGCATAAGATGTGTTCAGCCAACAGAGCCACCTCACAGTACCAACTTTATATGCCCCAAGCAGCACGGTGATAAATACAGAAGACAAACTTAGCCTGTAGCTAAATGGGTCATTATTCTATGAAATATATACATTATTCCATAGTATTTTAAGATAGTTCATGTGACACTGTTAGTAGATGGAAAAATATAAGTTGCTGAGGACTCAACAGTTGGAAAAATAAGGCAGAATTAACAGGAGAAGGGAAAATGGTAGGAAAAATATCTGTCTCTTTAAATGCTCGTGATAATGTAAGACTGAGTAGGAGTCACCGATATCTCAGTAGGCTAATATCCTGCTTTCCAGAAAGGAAAATGCTCATGCAAACAAAGTTGCCCTAGTGTTTTCCATACTCGTTCTCATGCTGAATTCATCAAAATTATATTAAAGCGGCCTAACATAATAGACACATAAGACACACAGCCTGCACCTGACCACTCTCTAAGTAGCTGATGTCTGTGATCATCTCTCTCTAAAAGAAGGTGATACGTGCACTGACATGCAATTGTTGTGTAAATGAATGAACTGAATCTGTTGGATCATACCATGTCAGTCTTGGGAAATAAGCAGACTTTTATTTTCAGACTTTTTAAAGGTCCACAGCTTCAATATCATTTTGATTGTTTAATTTATACAAATCTCTTGAAAAATTTATAACAAACTATAAAATATAAAATGAAGAAATATAAAATATCTAATTTGCAGTTTCTCTTTCACTTCCCAGCCCTCATCTTTAAAAAAAAAAAAAAAAAAAAAAAAAACTTGGTGGCTCAGTCATGAGCAACCAACTCTTGATTTTACTTCAGGTCATGATCTTACGGTTTGTGAGTGGGATCTAGCACCATGTCAGGCTCTGCGCTAACAGCGCATAGCCTGCTTGGGATTCTCTCCCTCTCCCTGTCCTTTCCCTGCTTGCACGTGCACACATTCTTTTAAAGTTTAAATAAATAAATAAATAAATAATTAGGTCCTTTATTCATTTGCCATGTATACTGAACCCCTACCACGTGCCAGACTATCTTTTAGGAACAGGACCAAGCAATGAACAAATAGATAAACTCATGGAGTTTATGTCCCAGTGGGGGAGACAAGCAATGAATAAGGTAAAGGAGCAAAATAAATGGCTGCTTAGATAGTAGTAAGTACATATAAAACACTGAGGTAGAGAAGGTGATGGTAGTGAGATTCAGGTGAGTGGCCAGAGTAAACCTTCCTGAAAAAGTAGCTTTTGAGTACAGATTTGGAAAAGTTGAGCAAATGAGGCACAGGGACAGGGATGGAAGAGCTTTGTGCTGGGCAGTGAAAATACCACCTATAATGGCCTTCAAGCAGGGATGTGCTATGTGGTTGAGGAACAGCAAGAAAGCAAGTGGAGAGAGAGAAAAGGACTGAGCAAAGTGGGGAGAGCAGGAGGAGTTCAGCTCAGAGAACTAAGGGAAACCAGAACATATGGGGCATTTTTGGATTTTACTCTATATCGCTTTAAGATCTGTGTCTATTGAGGACTGAATTATGTTCCCCTCCCCCCCCCGCCACCAAATTCATATCTTGAAGCCTTAACCCAGAATGTGACTGTACCTGGAGATAGGGTCTTTAATGAGGTGATTAAGGTAAGTGAACATAAGGGTGGGGCCCTAATTTAGTAGGACTAAAGTCCTTAGCAGACGAGGAAGACACACTAGGGTTGCACTAATAAAGAGACCATCTATAAGCCAAGGAGAGAGGCCTCAGAAAAACCCTATCTACAGATATCTTGATCTGCAAAAAAATAAATTGATGTCGTTTAAGCCACCAAGCCCGAGGTATTTTGTTACAGAAGCCTTAGCAGGCTCATATACTGTCTTAACACCCAGTTCACTTTGATGAAAGAACTTTCTGCTAGTCAAACTGATCTTGAGCAAACTGTATTAACTGACAGCAATACTTATTTTATGTCAATCCAAAAGGAGCTAATTCATTATGTAGGTACTGTACTTGACTTAAAACATATGAGTGTTCAGATTAGTCATCCAGAACAGAACTAGTAAGTCAGTCCAGCTAGATATAGTTTCTTTTGCATTGGAGTTTGAAGGTACCTCTTACAGTTCTTTACTTTCTGTGTCTTTTATATATAAATAACATAGAAGAATTGGCCTTGGGCTGGTATGAATAAAGAAGTAAAATACTGTACCTTTTCTTCCCGTTCCTCTTTTCTTCCCTCAAATCATGTTCCCTCTTTAATCTCTTATCTTTCTTCTAACAAAACTGATTTCTTAGCATCACAAAAAAATGATGGGGGAAGAAATGATTGGTTGCTTTGGGAGGCTTATTATTTGAACCCTGAAAAGGCAGCAGAAGAATCAAGTATTTATCCTTTCTTTCATATATGAACTTTATTTTGGAATATTAAAAAGTTGATGAGAGAAAGTTCTTCATAGATGAATTTTAGCTGTTAATTGTAGTGAGAATGACAGAATCAGAAAACCACCCTTTGGGAACTTCCTCATGAAATAAAGGATCTTAAGCAATGATTATCAGTGGCTGCTAAAATCAGTGGGCAAAAGGTTGATGATGGAACTTTATATAGGAGGATCGGGCTGCCACCACCTAAACCCAGTGGACTAAACCCACTGAAAGAGCATCACTAGATATTAGGTGCCTTCTGAATACATGCCACAGGAAGAACACAGCTCCACCTCTGGAAAAGTCTTGCCAAAAATGCATTTAAGAAGGTAGCTGCTACGTTTACCCCAGTGAGGGAATGTTAGGGTTGCCAGACTTTTCAAGACAAGTTAGAAATCAACATGCTTTTTGTAAGCATGGTAAGGGGTGCCTGGGTGGCTCAGTAGGTTAAGCATCCAACTTCAGCTCAGGTCATGATCTCACAGTTTGGGTTCGAGCCCCGTGTCAGGCTCTGTGCTGCTCTGGGCTGACAGCTCAGAGCCTGGAGCCTGCTTCAGATTCTGTGTGTGTCTCTCTCTCTGCCCCTCCCCTGCTCATGCTCTGTCTCTCTCTGTTTCTTAATAATAAATGTTAAAAATTTTTTTTTTAAAAATGCTTTTTTACAACTTCTCCATTTAAAAGATTTTCTATTAGGGCACTTGTTGGGATGAGCACTGGGTGTTGTATGTAAGCGATGAATCATGGGAATCTACTCCTGAAGTCAAGAGCACACTATATATGCTGTATGTTAGCTAACTTGACAATAAGTATATTTAAAAAAATATTTTCTATTTTTTAAAAGTTGGAAAAACTGTGACTCAAACCAAATAAACATATCAGCTCTTCCTTACGAAGGTCCAACATGTCATTTTTATGTCCCTCTGCCCTCAAGTGCCTTGCCTTCTAGTGCCAAGGCCTCTGGAATGTCTTCCTCAATTGTTTGATCCACATCCATCTTCTCACTCCTCACTTCCTATGGCATTTATGGTTGGGTATCTGTGGTATTATGATTTGTCATAAGAAATATATATTTGGTCTTCCTTCATGGTTCCTGACTCACAGCTTTCAAAACCCTTGGAATATCCTAAGCAGTAAGAGCAGTAGAATCATATTTTATTATAATACTTGGCCTTTCGTCCTCAGTTCCTAAAATTGAGGTACATCTGTAAGAGTGAAATGGATGTCTTGCTATTCATACCGAATCCCTTTCAGCCACACCTGAGTTTATGTTAATGAGGCAACTTATGGAAAACCCCAAGGTAACCAAAGGATGGGGACTGGTTGCCAGGGAAACCAACCATGTGATAAGAGAGTTAGGGCTTTCAGCCCCACCCCTCAACGTCCAAGGAGAGGAAAGGGGCTGGCTGCAGCAGCCAATGATTTAATCAGTTGTACCTATGTAATAAAGTCTCCAGAATACCCAGTAGGGTGGAGTTGGTGAACATGTGGAGGTGCTGGGGCAGTGGCATGTTTGGAGACGTCGTGGGAGCTCTGAACTGCTTCCCAGCTACTCTGCCCTCTGCATCTCTTCCATCTGGCTACTCCTGAATTATGTACTTTTACAGTACACCAGTAACTTCATAAGTAAGCTATTTTCTTGAGCTCTGTGAGCCACTCCAACAAATTAGCAAACTTGAGGAGAGGTCGTGCTATCTATAGTGGGTAGGTCAGAGGCACAGATGACAATCTGGAATTGTGATTGGCATCTGGATTGGGAAGAAAGTAAAGTCTTGTGTGACTGACTCCTTAATCTGGAGGACCTGGCACTATCTCCTGGTAGATAAGTGTCAGAATTGAGCTAAATTGTTGGACAATTTACAGAATTGAGTTAATTGCTTGGTGGTGTTAGAAAACAACTTTAGGGGGTGGCTGGGTGGCTCAGTCAGTTGGGCCTCGGACTTCAGCTCAGGTCATGATCTCACAGTTTGTGAGTTCAAGCCCCATGTCGGGCTCTGTGCTGACAGCTCTGAGCCTGGAGCCTGCTTCTGATTCTGTGTCTCCCTCTCTCACTGCCCCTCCCCCACTCACACTCTCTCTCTCCTTCAATAATGGATAAACATTAAAAAAAGAAAAAAGAAGACAACTTTGGAGTATTCTACCCTTTCAGTGCATGGTCACTAGAAGTGCTTTTGTTAATGGTTTTCTAATCATTTTATTTGGCTGTACTTGTCTTCCCTACAGTGCTACATGTTCTTAGAAGGCAATTTGCCAGGATTCTACTGTTTTGGTTTCCTCTGTAGTACCCAAGTATGTTCATTGTTTATGAACCTTAGAAGATTAGTAATACATCAAGCAGATATATACAAACCCTTAGCAGTCACTAAATACTTAGCAATTGTTAATTATTTTATCTGTAGAAGCAAAATAGCCCCCATCAAAAAAACTGACCTAAAAATGTCCATTTTCTTGAACTTTAACTTTTAGCATGCAGTTAACTTTTCTTTAAAATACCTCATTTTATTTTTTCAGACTATCAAACTTTTAAAATAGAATTCCTCAATTCTGGGATATCCAATAACCTACAATAGATTCTGTGCTACATAATGTTTTGTTCTATGGCTATGTGTTTGTTTGAATAATGATAACCTAAGATTTATTAATACATGTTTTCATTGCGTGCAATATCTCATTAGCAACCTGATGCTAAGTGCTACTATTATATCCATTTTAGAGATGGGGCCTGAGAAGTTAAGTAGCCAACAGAGGTGATGCAGCTAGTAAGTGCAGAGGCCTGTATTATTGGTTAAGATAGCACTAGCTGCTCTAAGAAGGAAACCTCAAAATGTATAGTTTCTCAAACAGAATAAGAAGTGTGTTTCTTTTTCACATAAAATCCAAATTGGGGATTGTGATTAGCAGAATGCCCTCCTCCCAAGTGAACCACGGTCCCAAGCTCCTTATAGCACATGGGCCTCAAGATCATCAGAGAAAAGAGCATGGAAAATGGTGCATAGGAGGATTTTCTGCCAGGCTTGGTAGTGGCTCATACTACTTAGTCCACTGGCCTGATTCAGTCACATACCCACACCCCAACTGAAAGGAAACAGAAATGTAGTCCCTCCATGTGTCCAGGAAGAAGACAAATTGGCCCAGAACCTGAGATGCTCCAATTCAATAACCCATGCACACAGCCATCATGATAAACTGCCTCTGTAGATTAACCTTAGAATTGGGCATAATATGTTGTATATTACAAGTACTTTTTAAGCTTCTGGTTGTGAAAAGCACCTCTACTCTGTTTTAAAATACTGTTTCTTAAGTCTTTGTGGAGTTATTTCAATGTCATTTGTTCTATTTGTAAATGTCTGTATTGCTTTGACTGTACTATCTTGCTGCAGCCTCTACTTTTTAAAAACAGAAAACCAAACCCTCAGAATTATGAAACCAATGAATAGAATAGTCCCAAGAGCTTTTTTTGGACTGTGTCTGTCCAGATTTTATTTTCCTGACCCCACCAAAGGAGGATAATAACTTGTTTAAGAGACTCTTCCCTTGACTTTTGTGGTAGATCTCAACAATTCTAAGAGTGGAAAGATGGATTAAAATATAACCACTAAATAAAGGCTTTGAGACTTTTAAAATTAAATCGTGTGCTTACAGTTTTCCTAGAAACCACAAAAGAGCAGTCACTAAGGTGGTCTTAAGAGATTTAAAGACATGAATATGAATGATAGGAAGTCTCAGCTACTACTTAGATTGTGATTAGGACATCAAGGAATGACAGAATTTCTATAATATTTTTTCTTTAACTTTCTCATTTTGAATTCTGAGGCTAAATATGTTATTATACAATGTATTTGGTTTTATAACAAGATATAGGCCTAAGAGTGTTGGCTTTGAATTAGTGAGTTTAATTTTGAAGTGGATAATTCTTCAAGGAATGTTAACCTCAAGGATCTCTCTGTGTCAGTCAGGGAGTTAGCAGGAAAGCAGAGAATTGTAAGTACAAGGCCAGTGGGTTCCACTGGTGTGGAGCTGTTAGCATCTGAGAAATCTAAAGCCCCGTCTGTCTTCTAAAGACACAATCACTTGGAAAATGGAAAAGTTTAGTCTTTACTTTTAAAAAAATCTATTTAAAAGAATCTTTACTATGACAAATTCGTTTGATTCACTTTTTTTCTTTTATAGTTTATTGTCAAGCTGGTTTCCAAGTTTGATTCACTTTTTAATCAAACTGGTTGCTCACACACATTAAAACACCTGAAATCCTTTGTGTATTCATAAGTGTAGGCCTGGAGGGTGCATTTTAGTCACTTTGCTCAGAGAGCATTTCCAGAGTGTGCACTCTGGGTCAAGCACTTTGACAGGTGCACAGAATCCGGAGGTGTGTGTAAGACAAGCTCCTGTTACATCACAGGACAAGAAATGCTCAGATGGGTGCCATTAGAGCTAGAAGAAGAGCTTCTGGTTTGAGTTGGGAATCCAGTCAAGGGAGTCTTTATATGAGAAAGAACCAGAAAAGGACATGGCAGACATGGAATCATGGTTAAGAGTATGAGTGGGGCATGCAGCAAGGAGTGGAGGAAAATAGCCCCAAATGAACCTGTCTGCTGCTTATTCATGTATGATTTTTATGTGCTATTTATCATCAGTTCTAAATTTCAATAAAAATATGTTGCTTTTTAAATGGCTTTAAAGATGCCTTGTTAAGTTCTTAATGCTTATAGGGTACCCGAGAATTTACGCAGGTCTTAAGACAATATAAAATCCTTTATTGCACTTTTAAATGGTGACATATAAGTTCATTGACAAAAACAGTCTAGTTTTAGCTATAAGAGGAATTCAAATCCACTTCTCTAAAAGAACTTTCTGAGATAAACACTCATATAAAACATTCTCTTAAACAGCTCCCACTGTTTATAATGTGATTTGATGCTCCATTGAAATTTCCATAGAAAACATCATATACTTCCTAGCTCAAACTTTTTCAGACTAAAGGCACTGATTTTCTCATGAGTCAGAGGATCATGCTGATGGATGAAACTGGGGAAGTACTGACATTTGGATGGATGGTTGGCCATTTTATTCCTCTCAACATCAAGGTCATGCCAGTGTGTTTTGCAATCACAAAATGCCTCCTGACTAGATGATGATTTAAGAAGTTAATCTTAGCTGGTTTGTCTAGTTGAGCATTTCTGTCCGATGTAAACAGGAAAATTTATACAAATCTCCATGTATTTTCAAAGTATTTTGCCCATGTACTGTTAACAGATTATCTCAAGAACACTATCATCTTTTCCAATCCTTTTTCTTTTCCTTTCTAACTCTCCTGGAGACTTTGTAGTTTAGTTCAGTTTATTTAGTTGTTCTTCTATCGTAAACCTGGTGGGGGTGGGGGTGGGAGTGTCAGAGATAAGTTTAAATTGGCCATCTGTGTTTTTGTAAATCTCAAGGGATTGCTGTCAAGTCCCCTGGTCTGTGGGGCAAGAAATTCTTCCTTCTAGCTCTGGTCTTTTCCTTGGTCAATAGGAAATCAGTTGCTTTAAGACCAACGTCCCTCTGGTCAAGTTGTAGGCCATCTGCTTGGACATATGTTCCCTCTTTGATCTTTAAACAATTAATTTATTCTCTGTAGCCTCTGGTGCCTGGACCACCAGCTCTGCCAGGAGATCCCACTGGATTCTCCCTGCATCTCTGGGAAACATGAAGACAGGTTTCCTGTGAGCTTCTCTTTTAGGGACAGATATTTTAATGAACCTGATTGGAGAATTCCAGCCTATTTGTGAACAGAACCTGATGGTGTTAATGTTTCTTCTCTGGGGGTCTGCATTGTAGATTCGTTCCTAGCTAGCCCCTTCTCTTAATGCTATCATATGGACTCCTATTCTGGTCCAGGGTGGAAATTGTCATTTCTGCTTTATTCTTTTATTGTTATGATTATGATAAAATTTACATAACAAAATACACCACTTGAACCATTTTTGAGTGCACAGTTCAGCGGCATTTAGAATATTCATACTGTTGTATAACTATCACCACCATCCATCTCCACAACTTTTTCATCTTCTCAAACTGAAATGTTGTACCCATTAAACAGTGACTGCCTATAACCCCTCCCCCAACCCCTGGCAACCACCGACCTATTTTCTGTCTCTATGAATTTAACTAATAGACAACTTATATAAGTGGAACCCTACAATATTTGTCCCTTTGTATCTGGCTTATTTCATTTAGTATACCATCTTCAAAGTTCATTCATGTTGTAGCATGTGTCAGAGTTTCCTTCCTTTTTAGGGCTAAACAATATTCCATTGCAGGTATATACTGTATGTCACATTTTGGTTATGAACTCCTGGGTTGTTTCCACCTTTTGGCTATTGTGAATAAGGGTACTGTGAATATAGGTCTACAAATATCTTTTTAAGTCCCTGCTTTCACTTGTTTGGGATATATGTCCATAAGTGGAATTGTTGGGCCATATGGTAATTTTATGTTTAATTTTTTCAGGACTTCCCATACTGTTTTCCACATTCTCGATACCTGTCATAGTTGCATGATGGTGTTTATGACTATAGAGGGTGAGATTAGGGATGAAATTGACTGAGGGACCTCTGCCTACTCTTTCAGGGATCTTTTTTGTTTAGAAGAACCTTTTTTTAAAAAATGATGAATGATACTAGGGGAGAAAATTCTCTTTTACCTCATGGTAAGGAATTTCTGGAAGAATGAAAGTGGCTCTGTCAACACTGAGAATTGTGAGAATTGAGATTTTTGTGCCTGATGTGACAAGGACCTCTGGGTAGCAGAATTAAACAACACACCCTGTTCTAACTCCTGCGAGGTTAATGAGGCACCCCAAGAAACAAAAGAGCCGCAAGCTTTCCTACTGTGAACTTCTCAGGTACAGCATGTCCATAGGGTGAGACCCAAGTTTGGCCCTCAAATGCAGCAGTGAGGCCAGATTTGGGGACAGGGCTCCCAGAAGCATGAGTCTGGTGAGTGAACTCCCTGATCCTCACATCCCAGGAGATACCACAGAAACTGCCTCACCCAGCTCTCCGCCTGAGGCAACAGACCTCCTCCCGCCCCTGCCCAATAGGTTACAGGTTGATTCCTGCCTCACACACAGAAAAACTAAGTGCCCAAAGAACACTCCAATTCTCTAGAACTTTCCAAGTTGTTAACTTATGTCAGCTACTCTAATAGGAATTGTGTGGTGATATTCAAGAATAGTGTCCATGCTCAAACTACAACCCAATTAGCTTAGCTGTTAGTCCATCGAAAACAGGCTTGTCTCACATTTGGTTGCATGAGAGGATGCCATTCCCACTCTAGACTTGGCCTCTTCACTGGCATCTAACAGCCTCACTTGGGGCTTGAACTCACTTCAGTTCAGCCCTCAGGAAAAACGTGTTTAGAGTAGCAGAATTAGAGAGGATTACCTAAAGGAATATGCAGTCCTTCTGTTCTTCTTAGAAAACTCCCGACACTTATCTATCCCTAGATTAAGCCAGACCACCAAAAAAAGGAATTCCTGGCTGACATCATCCTGACCCCTTATGGAACAGCTTTTACTATCTTCTGCTCAGAGCCAGCCTCCTTTGAGTAATGTTAGCACTCAGCCCTGCAAAACTCCTTGTTGTACAGCTGATGTCTTCAGTCATCCACAAAGCATGGTACCTATTGTGTATGAAGCCCTATAAGAGAAACAGTTCCCAGACCTTGTACCAGGAGCAGGCTTTCTCCTCTGGGCAGTTGGTTTGTTGTGAGGCTGTGCACACGTACATGAGCCACCTCTCTGGTCATGGAGTGAGGAAGCTGAGAGACAGAGCAGCATCCTGCTTCTAGCCCAGGCACGGAACTCAGGCTAGGCTTTGCATGGTAATCTCATGCCTGTCTTTGCCTTATTTTGTAAGCTCTGATTTTTCTTTTTTCTCGTTGCCTCACTTACCTTCTAGGTTGTTGAATTATCTGAATTTTTGCAAGCTATTCAGACCCTTTACAGAATAAAATATAAACATGAATCAGGTATTCTCAGCTGCTTTGAATGTTCAGAAGATAAAGTGTATATAAATTACTAGTTTTCAGAAGAACTAGAATATACTTCATTTAGTTAGCATTAAAACCGTGACTATTCAGAATACGACGAAATTCTAAGTTCTGTGCCCTTGGAGGCCTTAGCTGTCTTGTTCAGTCTATATATCCACTTGCTAGTGCAAGTGTAGTAGTTAGCATGTAGTAGTTGCTCAGTAAACATTGCCTGTAGGGTTTGAACAAACAAGATCGATCTGCACTTAAAGCTTATCACCCTCGTGGTCTGTAGATACTAAGAAGCAAAGAGAAGCTGTGTCACTCTGGCATTTCTTCCACCCTTGTTACATATGCGAGGACACAGCTGGCACTTCTAACGCTCTCCTGTCTCCCTCTCTGCAGACTCACATTTCAAGACTCCCTCCCGGTGCAGTGGCAGGACAGTCGGTGGCAATCGAAGGTGGGGTTTGCCGCCTGGAGAGCCCGGTGAACTGACCCTCCAGGCTGAGCATGAAGCATCTGGGAGGCATTTCAGAACCTGAGCTTTTCGGGGTTTTTAACTGAACTTGGATGTTTTATCTTCACCATTTTATAATTCCTGTTGCAGCCTCGTGCACCGCTCACGACACTAGTGCTGCCGCGGTTAGCACTTAGTGACCTATGCGGGTGTTCGGCGGGTGACAGGACTGAGTGAGCACGTGTATGTGCGTGTGTGTGTGTGTGTGTGTGCGCAGTGAGTGTGCTTGCTTCTCCCTTGATGAAATAGAAACTCCTTACTGTGTAACCTAAGATTGGGAATGACTAAATCATCTTCACAAAATGTGTGCTTTACTGTTTACAAGTAAAACCTAGTGTTGCAGGAAACATTTTTGATTTCATAAAGAGGTACCAGCTGTTGTTGATGTAATGTGTCTGAACTGAAGAGTAAATCTACTTGTTTAAATGATTTGACAGTGGTAGTGCTCCATTTAATAACAGTAATAAGTGATACGGTGTTTTATTTGTTAACCAGTTTAAGTGGATCCTGTGGTTACTTAAACTGTTATTCTCATCCCTCATATGGGGCATTTTTCTTTAACAAAGAATGGTTTCAGTGAAACAATCTAGCAGAGAATTAAGGTCAGAACCTTTTTAAATAATAGTCTTATTGATAAAGTTTGTACTTCCTTCCTCAAGCTTTTCTAAGCTTAAATACTGCATATCTTCAAGCTATATGTACTATATTATGAAAGAATATGTAAAGAGAACATACAGTAATGCACAGTCCTTAATTTGTGTATAATGGAATGTTATTTACAATGTAACACTGTAAATAAGAAAGCAAAATTTATGGGAAAATTCAATATTATCTTTGTTTCTTGTTTAAATATATTTTTAAGATAAAGGCACAAAAATAAAAGAAGCATATTACTGGGTACAGTGTGTGACTCCTCTTCTCAGACTAATAAATTATCTTTTGAATCCTAGATTGGAGACCCACTTTTTATTTTGTTTGTAAAAAGTTGCTTCTTCCAGAAATCATCCCTTCTGACAATTCAAAACCCTTCTTTGTGCAGTTAGGCCTGGGCACTAACAAGATGAAAGTTGAACTTAGTTCATGATTGAATGGCCAGTATCAAAATCTCTGAAATTTTCATTGCAAGTTGATAAAAACTAACAAAGGGAAGGAATAAGACCACTTTGGTTTGAAAAGCTGTAGTGCCAGCTGAAAACTCAATGGTTTCAGCTGATAAATTGCTTCTAAATGTTATATTTAGTGATTCTGGAGCCACATAAGAAAACCAAGACTTTCCTTTTGATTTTATGTGTAAGAAGTGGCTATCAAGAAGATACTAAAGATAGACTCACTCAGGGAGAGGAAGTTCCTTGCACCATATAATCATGGCTCTGGGCGGTAACTGATAAAGCCTCAGATGAAATTATATACTTGACATCGATGTATGGCCAAATTATAAAGGAAAGACAACCAAAACGGAGTGGGTGTAAATATGAATGATTTGGGAGTTGCTGATTTATATTCCTTGTACAGGCAATTACATTTGTCTCGCTGTGTTCTCGTAGACAGGTTGGTGCCATGATATCTGTTTCTCATTCTTAATGAGGCTGAGAACTTAGTAAGTGATGGGCTGGCTGGTGGGGAGCCCTTGGCTTCAAAAGCTTTCAAAGACCTGTTACCTGTTGGCAGTGTTTTTTTGAGGAACTGGACTGGATCACGTAAAACTATCAGGACACTTTGGAGTCTGAAAATCATCTGACCTATTTCACCAGGAATGCCATTTCTTTTCATCTTCTCTTGACTTTATTCTACTCATATTTAAAAGTTTGGGCTTGTTAAAGACCCTTTTATGAAGAGTTTAAAAACTGGTCAGTATAAAAGAACACAGTCCCCCCAAGGACAGTTTGTTAAAGCTTCATTCTCCAATTTCTTTTTTAAAAATTTTTTAAATTTAAGGAATATTGTCAAACCAGGAGGGAAAAAAAGTGACATTCAGAATCATGGAGGTACAAACATAATGGGCAGTATAAGTTCCTTAGTGATAAGATCAGGTATTAAAGAGCAGATACCAGAACCAGAGGACATTGACAGATATAAAATCAACCTCATTTCGTACAAAAGTAGAAAGGATCAAAAGAAACAGATAAGAAAATAACTTCATTCCCTAGTCTGGTTTATATCACCAAGATTCTGAAGCAGTATTTTAACATGGATGAACTTTACTGTCTGCTATATTCCATTTCTTTTTAAGAGCTGATCATTGGATGCTTGGTGCTCTTGAGTACAAGTAAGCCTGGGCTGGATTCCTCAAGGCCATCACTGCGATGCTGCTCTGGGTTTGGAAATGGGAGCCTTCTGGAAGCGGCGAGGAGGTGGAGGCCATGTGCTCTACCTTAATGAGCCTGGGGTATCCGTGCTCTCTGATGAGGCATGAAGGCCTTGTCCAGGCCTATCCCCTCGCTTGTTGGCTCTGCCTCTCCTCCCTGCCTCCTGTGCTTCTGCCTAGGGCAGGCCCTTTCTCACTTTTTCACTGCTGCTTCTAAACAGGAAGTTGAATTCTGATATCGATGTCTGTTAGAACTGTGTACCAAGTATGTATAAATACGTCCTAAGTGCTAGTATCTGGTGCTTTTCTGTGACCAAAATTGGATGAGTTGTAGTTTATGGCTATAGGGACCTCTCTTTTGGCTGTTCAAAAGTCTTTTTTGCCTAATTCCTTACTTTCTTCCGTGTTTGAGAGGTGGTGATGTTACATTGTAGTTACCAGCAAATATGCAAGGTTAGGCTGTTTTCAAGCACTGGTATGAAGGAGAGGGAGGAAAGGAGGTTGTGAAGAAAGGAAGATTTAGAAAAGTGCCGAAATTATTCTTGAATCTTGAGATTGTATTAAATTGTCGATTTTTTTTTTAATTTTATCTTATTTTTAATGTTTTATTTATTTCTCAGAGAGAGACAGAGACAGCGTGAGCAGGGGAGGGTCACAGAGAGAGGGAGATACAGAATCTGAAGCAGGCTCCAGGCTCCGAGCTGGCTGTCAGCACAGAGCCCGACGCGGGGCTTGAACCCATAAACTGTGAGATCATGACCTGAGCCGAAGTCGGATGCTTAACCGACTGAGCCACCCAGGCACAGTTTATTTTTGAGAGAGAGATAGAGTGCATGAGGGGGTGGGAAGGCAGAGAGAGGGAGAGGCAGAGAATCCAAAGAAGGCTCCTCACTGCCAGTGCAGAGCCCTATGTGGAACTCAAACTCACAAACTGATATGATCTGAGGCAAAGTCAAGAGGCCAAAGCTTAACTGACTGAGACACCCAGGCACCCCTGTGGGTTTTTTTTTTTAATCTTGTCATTATTATTATAAAAGCAATTCATGCTCATTACAAAAAAAATCAGAAAATAGATATGAAAGCAAACAAAACAAAACAAAACAAAAAAAACCCCTCATAGCCCCACGTCCCTAGAGACAACAGTTAACACTTTATCTTGTACCCTTATAGACTTTTTATTCATACATTTTCTGTGTTTTTAACAACAAAGTGAGTTTATAGAACCTGCCATTTTCACTTAATAATATCATAGAAAGATGTCCAAACTTAAAAGAATTACCTCATTTATTACTGGTTCAGCTAATGTTGTTCAGTGCATATATTTTATTCTAAGGCTTCTGTAGAAATCCATCACAGTACTCACAGACTAACAGTATAGTCAGCATCTACTTCTTCAGGGCACAGGCCCCCACAATTAGCACTGTGGTAAAGTCTTATTCGCCAATGAAAGCCAGTCGAGGAGGTGTCCTAGAGCAGATCATTGTCAGTGCCCATTGATTCTTCATTGCAGAGTGCCCCCAGACAACATGTAAAAGCTAGTGTCTGCACCTCTATGCCTCAGGGCTTCTTCTGGAACCATAGAAAGCTGCATTATCCCTGCACACAGCAGACCAGAAATGTTAGAGAATCGTCATGCCCCAGAAGCAGCTCTCACAAGTGATGAATAGAAATTGTATAAGTATGCTAGTCCCCTTGGTTCTTGGGTGGTCTAAGTCTGGGGTGTGGGTTTCACACTGTGTTTGAGAGATTTTCCATAGAAATTAAGCTTCAGTTGCCCCCCTGTGGGACAACTGAACAGTGGCAGCTGACTTATTAATACACCTTGTGCTGGCTTTTCCCCCTTCCTTATACCTTAGCTCCCCTATTTTGTGTTTTATGGGGTCATCTCCCAGATGAACTGTTTGTACTTGCCACCCTGTCTCCCAGGCTTGCTTTTTGGAGACTTGAAACTAAGAAACATTCCATTCTACATACTTTTGGCTAGGAGACCTTGATGGGCTCTTATACCCTCTTTGGCTGAGAGGATGAACTCACCAGTCTATTTGTGCTTTGCACTGGAGTCTCTTCCTGCCTTATGCTCCCGATCAACCATTTTCATCCATAATATCGGACTGAACATTCTTCAAGTGGTAAGGCTGGATATTCCATAAAAGCAGAAGGAGGGGAGCATGGGAGCTCAGTTGATTAAGCACCAACTTTGGCTCAAGTCATTATCTCATGGTTCATGAGTTTGAACCCCATGTCAGGCTCTGTGCTGACAGCTCTGGAGCCTAGAGCCTGCTTGGGATTCTGTGTCTCCATCTCTCTCTGTCCCTCCCCTGCTCATACTGTCTCTCTCTCTCTCTCTCTCTCTCTCTCAAAAATAAATAAAACATTTAAAAAAAATTTTTTTAAGTGGAAGAATTTCACAGCTAAGTCAGTGATGACAAGCACCAGATAGCTGAAGACAAGTGAATACTTTTAAGAAGATGGGGAATAAACAAGCTAAATAGCAGCAGTCAGTCAAGGATTGAGAGACTCCTTAAGAGAAAGAAACTGGAATTGTGTTAATGGGACTTGGAAGAGACCCTAGCCAAAGGTGTGTTATGAAGTTAAGAGATTTGAAGAGACCAATACAATGGTAGCCAGGTCCCCATGTCATGAACACATCTCCACCATGACCATGCATAACAACTTCATATGGCACCCACTTTCAGAATGCCATCTCTCGAGCCTAGATATCTTCAACATAGTTTTGTGGTTGAATTTTTAAAAAATGCCTCCCAACAGTTTTCTTAAAATGTTTATTAACTTTTAATGTTTAACTAAAATGTTTATTAAAATCAACTATTTCTTCTGACATAAACCCTACAATTGCTCAACTTTGTGAAGCCGTTTGTGCCATGAAGTCCAGGCTCCTTTCCAATTTAAGGTTGCCATGGTTAGTCATGGAGTGAAGGACCAAAAGGGAACCAAAAGGAGACTATGCCTCCCTCCCCGGAACGCTAGCCAAAGAAAAGGTTGAGCCCAGAAAAAATGAGCGCTTGTGAATAAGATTAATTTGTTTCACTTTAGCTACAGCCTAAACCTTCCCTAAATGCTAATTAAGCAGGGAACAGGAGATGTGGATGTGTAAACTGGTGGGCGATACAGGTGGGAGTGAGTGAATGGGAGGTTGACAGCATTAGAGTAATCCTTTAACACTAATATTTGCTGTGGGACATTAGGAATTCTTAATGAATAGACTGCTTTTCCCCAACACTTAATCTGGGTTCAAGTTCATAAGGGATTAGCCCAGATGCCTATCTTCAGAGACATACAAGCTGACCAGATTAACCAGGCAGTCTTTCTTTGTGCACACACTGCTGTCTCTGAAGTGTATGGCCACAGGAAGGATTAAATCTAAAACTGGCAAGAGCCTCCCTCCAAGGTTGTTCTCCTGGCTTCCAGAAGCCCATCACCCAAGCCGGAGGTGGTTCACTGTGACCCGTTGTGGAAGGTGGGAGGGAAAGCAAGAACAGGGGTTTCTCTTTTACATGGTAGAGTCACTGTGGCCCTGACACCAGAGTGCAAAGCTGGAAAAACTGGGCTAGGGTTTCTCTGCCTTGATGGGGATTTCACTGATTGTCAACAGAGCTTCAGAAGCTGAAAAGAAAAAAATGCTAAACAGTTCCCTTAAATCATTGATGTCACTCTCCAAAAAGTTGTTCCTAAAATGGCTTTCCCTGGCCTTGGAAAATCCAGCAACGTTTAAAATATAGAAGATTTTGTTTTTCTAATATATTAAGAAAAATATGTTCTTTTTCATTTATAAGTAGTAAGATTATAATCTGTCCACCCACATTTTTTCTCCAAACCTGTTAACTAGCAGTCTTTTCCATCTCGTTAATGGTAACTACATCCTTCTGGGTGCTCAGGCCAAAATTCTTGGGGTCCTGTTTTTTTTATGTCTCTATTGTTGCATGACAAATCTCCCCAAATCTTACAACAACTATTTTGTTCTCTCACAATTCTGTCAACGTGGCTTGGCTTCACTCAGTGGTTTCTCTGTGGCTCCTGGTGGTAGTCACAGGTCTGCTGCATTCAGCTGGAGTGTGAACTGGAGGTTGGGCTGGATGAGCTTTCTTTTTTTTCCCATGCAGGCTCAGGGCCTTTACCTCTGTTCAAGGCCTCTCTACAGGGTCTTTCCATGCCACTTCTCCCATGAGATATTGCAGCTCAAGGTTCCCAGGAACATAAAAGCAAAAGCTATCAGGCCTTTTTAAGGTTAGGTCAGAACTGGCCCAGCCTAACTTTTGCCACATTTATTGCTTAAATCAAGTGATCTGGCCCATCCCAGATTCAAGAGGGGACTGCATAAGGGTATAAATACAGAGGCAAGGATCTGTCGGGGCCACCAACCTGAAATCCTTGAATCTACTTCCTCTCCTATTTTACAACTACAAGAAACTCTGCGCAACAGAGAACAAACTGAAGGTTGATGGAGGAAGTTGGGTGAGAGATGGGCTAGATGGGTAATGGGTACTAAGGAGGGCACTTGTGATTTGTTGTATGTAAGGTATCGCACTCTTTGTTAACTAAAATTTAAATTAAAAAAAAAGTATAAAAGAAACAAACAATCTGTTAATAAATGCTATTTCCCTCCTTTAAAATGTGTCCTAGGGGCGCCTGGGTGGCTCAGTTGGTTAAGCGCCCAACTTTGGCTCAGATCATGACCTCATGGTTCGTGGGTTCGAGCCCCGCACTGGGCTCTGTGCTGACAGCTAGCTCAGAGCCTGGAGCCTATCTTCAGATTCTGTGTCTCCCTCTCTCTCTGACCCTCCCCTGCTCATGCTATCTCCCTCCCTCTCTCTCTCTGTTTCTCAGAAATAAATAAAAACGTTAAAAATTTTGTAAAATGTGTCCTAAATCCAGCCACTTCTCCCCTCTCCAATGCTACCATCCAGATCATCTCTTACCTGAGAAATTACAACAAGGTCCTCCCTGGCCTCCCTGCATCCAGAGTTACTGGTCCACTTGGTAGTAAGTAGCCAGAAAGAGTCTCATTGTGATGCTCCTCTGCCCAAAACCGTACAGTACCCCTTTCCGCAGTCTTTACAAGACCCTGGGATCTGCTCCCTCTCGTCCTCTAACCCACTTCCTGTTATAACCCTTGCTCACTCTGCTCCAACAACCATCCTGGCCTCCTTGCTGTCCAAGCAGCCCAGACCTCCTCCCATCTAAGAGCCATTGCCTGTGCCTCTACCTCTCTATGGAGAGCACTTTCCAGATGGATCCACATAGCTTGCTCCTCCCTCATCTCCTTCACCTCTTTGCTTAAGTGTTACCTTCTCCATGAGCACCCTGCTTACCACTCTCCTGCCAGCACTCTGCATTCCCTTTCTGCTTTATTCCCCCCGCCGCCCCAGAACTCACCCCTTTCTAATCTACCATATAACTGATACATTTATTTAGTTTATGTGTCTCCCTCCATTTAACGGTAAGCTCCCTGAACTTATAGGCATTTTTGTGTCATTCATACTATATCTCCAGCACCTGGGACAGTGTCTGGCACACAATAGGTCCTCAATAAATACTTGTTTGGTGAATAAATGAAGATTTCCCATTGTGACATGGAAGAGACAGTGTGGAGCAGTGTAAATGTTAGCAGCTTAAAACAACACAGATTTATTATCTCACAATTCTGTAAGTCAGAATTCCTTGGCTGGTTTCTCTGCTCCAGCACCTACAAGGCTCAACTCAAGGGGTTGGCAGTGCTGCCTTCATTTTGGGAGGCACTAGGGGGAGAATTATTTCCAGCTCTTTCTGGTTGTTGGCAGGATTTAGTTCCATGAAGCTGTAAGAATGAGATCCCCATTTCCTCACTGGGCTGTTGGCTGAGGAATTTAAATATAACCTACAAATATATACTTGCTCTCCTTTCTTATCTTGGCTTCTTTACCCGACATAAAATTATATTAATAATTACAATGATGTATTGTTACATGTGTAACATCCATAGATGTGTGACAATAATAGCACAAAAAGAGAATAGTGAACAGGACTAACATTTCTATTTCTTGCAGGAATGTGTTATATAAGTCTGAAGTTGATTCTGATAAATTGATATATATGGGAAGCCCTAGAACAACTACTAAGAAAATAACTAAATTGTGGAAAAATTATTAAAGAAATTAAATCACACTAGAGATATTAACTTAAAGCAGTAAAAGAACAGGAACAAAATAGAAATGGAACAAAATATGAGATATGTAAAAAACAAAAAAATAGCAGATATAAATCTAACTAAATTCATAATAACATTAGATGTTATATGAGTCAGGATTCTCCAGAGAAATAGAGCCAATAGGATGTATGTATATATATAGAAGATTTTTCATAAAGAATTGGATTGCACAAGTATGGAGCCTGGCAAATCCAAATCTGCAGTGTGGGCCAGGAGGCTTGAGATCCAAGAGCCTCAGTGATGCAGTTGCCAATCTGAGGCCAGAAATTTGGAGACACTGGAGAGTCAATAGTGCATATGAAGTCTGAAGGAAGTCTGTTGTACAGTTCCCTCTTGATCAGGGAGTTTAGTCTTTGTTTCATTTGGGATTTCAACTGATAGGATAAGGTCTACGCACCATATGGTAGGCAATCTACTTTACTCAATGTTCACTATTTTAAATGTTAATCCCATCCCCAAATACCCACTAAATTGACACATAAAGTCAACAATTACAGATGTGAATGGATTAAACAATCCAATCAAAAGGCTGAGATTAACAGACCGGATTAAAAAAGAAATTTCAATTATATGCTGTCTACAGGAGACAAACTTTATTTTTTTTAATTTTTTTTTTGAGAGAAAGAGAGAGGGTGCACACAAGCGAGGAAGGGGGAGAGAGAGAGAGAGAGAGAGGGAGAGAATCCCAAGTAGGCTCCTCACAGTCAGTGCAGAACTGGACTCAGGGCTGGATCTCCCGTCCCTGAGATCATGACTTGAGCCAAAATCAAGAGTCAGACACTTACCTGACTGAGCTACTCAGGTGACCCGACAGGAGACACACTTTAGATTCAACTATACAAATAAATTGAAAATAAAAGAATGGAAAAATATATCAGGGAAATAGCAACCATAAGAAATCTGAAGTGGCTATACTAATGTCAGAGAAAATAGACATAAATATCTCTATTGTTAGAGATAAGAGGGACATTTTATAATGACAAAAGTCTCAATCCATGAAGAATTAATAACAATTATAAACATATATGCATGTAACAGCACAGCTCCAAAATACATGAAGCAAAGGCTGATGCAATTGAGGGGACAAATAGGTAAGTCAGCAGTAATGGAGACTGCATAACTCACTCTGCATTGGATAGAACATCTAGGCAAGAGATCAATGAGGAATTTAAAGACTTGACAACACTATACACAAGACACACCTAACAGACACCTATACAACACCCTACCCAACAATAGGAGAGTACACTTTCTTCTTCCTCTTGCGTGCATATGAAGCATTCTCCAGGGTGGACCTTAGACTAGGCATAATACAGACATCAATAAATTTTAAAAGATTGAAATCAAAGTATATTATTTGATGACAATAGAATAAAATTACAAATTACCATGAAAGAAATTGAACAAATTCAGCAATATGTGGGAATTAGACAAGACACTACTAGATAACCAATGAGCCAAAGATAAAACACGGGGAAAGTAAGGCCACCTGGCTGGTTCAGTTGGAGGAGCATGCAACTCTTGATCTCAGGGTTGTGAATTCAAGCCCCAGTGTGAGGTGTAGAGATTACCTAAAACTAAAATCTTAAAAAACCACGAAAACATAGGGAAAGTAGAAAACTATGGGATTCGGTTAAAGCAGGGCTTAGAGGGAAATTTATAGCTGTAAGTGCTACGTTAAAAAAGAAGAAAGACCTCAAATCAACAACCAACATTCCACTTAAAGATGCTAGAAAAAGAACAAACTCAACCCAAAGCAAGTAGAAGAAGGAAATAATGAAAGTTAATTAGAGAATAAAAAGACAAGTGAGAAAACCAATAAAGCCAAAGTTGGTTCTTCCAAGAGATCAACAAAATTAACAAATCATTAGCTACACATACCAAGAAAAAAGAGAGGAGACTCAGATTAATAAAATCATAAATAAAAGAGGGTATAGTATCATGTAACTTACAAAAACAGGAAGAATGTAAAGGAAATGTCATGAACAACTAAATGCCAACAAGTCAGGTAATGCTGATAAAATTGGCAAATTCTTGGAATGATACGTACCACCACAACTGACCCAAAAAGAATTAGAAAATCCAAATAGATTTATAACAAAGAGACTCAATTGGTAATCAAAAATCTTACCAGGAAGAAAGTCCAGGACTATATGGCTGTACTGGTTAATTCTACCAAATATTTAAAGAATTATTACCAGTTCTACACAAACTTTTCCAAAATACAGAAGAGGAGGAGACACTTCTCAAGTTATTTTATGAGGTGCAGCCACTTTGGAACAGTCAGGAAGCTCTCCTCAAATAGTTAATCACTGAGTTTTTCCCCTCCTAGGTACATACCCAGGAGAAATGAAAGCATGTCACACAAAACCTTGAACATGAATGTTCATAGCAGCGTAATAGTCACAAAGTGGAAGCAACCCTAATGTTCCCCAGCTGATAAATAAACAAAATGCAGTACACAATACTACATTTTAGTAATATAATGGAATATTACTTGGCAATAAAAAAACAGCCACAATTAAATACTGAATGAACTACAGCATGAATGAACTTTGAAAACATTACGCTACACAAAAGAAGCCAAGTCACAAAGGACCACATGTTGTATGATCTCATTTATTTGAAGTGCCCAGTGTACAGTGGGTACATCTATAGAAACAGAACCTATAGAATAGTAGTTTCCTAGGGATGGGAGGGATGAGGGACAGGGAAAATTAAGTGGTAATAAATAAAGAGTGTAGGATTTCTTTTGGGATTAATTAATGATGTGCTTAAATTAATCGTGGTGCTGAATGCACCACTCTGTGAATATAGTAAAAGCCATTGAACTGTATACTTTAAATGGGTGAATCATATGATAATATAAGTTATATCTCAATAAATTGTTAAAAATAGAAAGAAATTTAGGATATGATTTAGGAATAAATATTATAAAAGAATACGATACCCTATCAAATTCTCCAGTTTCCTGGTTGATCATTTCCCGTTTTCCCCAACATTTTTCATTTGTGTTATTAAAAATTAAGTTATTTCTAACATAACCACAATAACTTAGCCATATTACCACATCAAAAACATTTTACCATAATGTTTTCATATTTGCAAACTGAGTATTTCACTAGTTGACTTGCTTCTTTGGTTTTGAACTTGACAGCCATCGTTTGAGTTGCTAACATGATTGGCATTATGCTTCTTTTTTTGAAAATAAAGAAGTTTTTATTACTGTTTTTTAACTACATATCCATCATTTTTCTAGCCAATCTACTCAATAGATACCCTGGGAAATTGTGATACAGCCATTTAATGAAAAATTCCTAATTGAGGGTTTAGTACTACATTTACTGCTGACAAAGTTTGGTGCATACAGCGACTGATCCATTCACCACCTCTGCTCTATCCTGAACATAAAGATAATACCACAGAGGCTATTTTGCTTTCAGCATACCTTATTAGTGACCGTGACTTGGTTCTCTCACTTATTCTTTACCAGCCACCTATAATCTTCATTTGGCATCAACATTACTACAACCCCTAAGTACAAATGCAAATGGAATTGCCTAGCAAGAATTAGTTGCAAGGTGATCCCTAAAAGAGTTTGTATTAATTCATTTTAGTTTATTATCAAAAATGAAAAATTCTTAAATTTTATATTCATTGAATTCATGGGTTCTGTGGAGGCTACAGTTATATGGACTCACAAACTCCAATTTGAGAAAATTAAGTCTACACCGTTTCCACATCTAGCTGGTTAATAAAAAGAGTTACTAATGTAGTACAAGCTAGCCTGAGGTTGTTGTTAAATATTGGGGCTCATGGTTGGGGACAGACAGACACCATCTGACCAGTAGAGTAATGATGATAATAGGCTCATTCTTTGCTCATCTGTCTCATTCACTGACAATCCTCCTCCATATTCCTAGACACTACTATTTCCAGTGTGATCCAGCTGATTTCCAGTTACTATACTCTGCAGTTACAATACTCTGTATCTCTGTGCCTGGGATTGTCTCCAGAAATCACAGAAGACAGCTCTGCCTGCAGCATACCAGAAGTGCCAGGACATTAACATCTCCTGGAGCAGCCCTCAACTCAGAATACTCAAAAGTTGGTATACAAATACCCCAACTCCTTTACCTCTGGAGTGGGATATCCCTGGGGCTAGTGTTTGCACCATTTCTCAGAATTTCCCTTTCGTGTTTCCACTTTCTCACAGTGGTGACTGCCTTGCTAATGCATCTTTTATTGGCTGCCTTCCCCTTCCTCGTCTCCTATCCCCACTATCAGTGTTTCCTGTACCTCCCAAATAAAGCGCTTGCACTCATGTTCTTACCTCAGGATTTGCTTCTAGGAGAAAAGCACATTATAAAATTCTTTTGCTTATGATACCTTATTTGACCCATAAAACAATTCTGGAAGAGAGAAAGTTATATTGGTCAAGTCTAGCAATGGAATGTGTGCCCCAGGTTCTGTTACACTCTCTTTTGTATCCCAAGAACAGACCTGGCACATTATAGATGTTTAATAAATACTTGTTGAATAAAGGAAGAAACTGATGCTCCTGTAAGTAATTTTATCAAATTGCCAGTGAGAGAGCCGGGACTTGGTCTTTTGACTCAAGCACACTATTCTCTCCACTATACACTCACATCTTGTTCTTAACAGTGTTGTCTCGGATCATGGCCTGCAGATGTAAGATGACTTAAATATGCCAATATCATTAGCCAGCTCTAAATCATAGTAATGTCAATGGTTTCAGAATTGGTGGAATAGAAAGATCTGTGAGGATATTAAAAGTTATTTATGGGACAAGTTGCCAAGTCACACAGACATTTGGGGGGGTCACATCATTCTCATGGTGACTGGAACTGCAAAGGTCTGTAAAATAGAGGCACCTCGTCTTTTTCAGCTCCAAGGTAGTCAAACACATTGTAGCCCAGCCTTGTTTTTATATTTTTTCCTCATCCTCACTATGAACATATAAAAGTCAGTTTGCTTGGAAGAACCTTGTTTAACATTCCAATGTACGCTTTAAAAAAATTATATCATACCTCCTTCTAATGAGTTCTATAATAAATGGACACTTGTAGATAAAACCATATTTAGCAGTATGAACAGAGAAATAATGTCTATTATAGTTAGCTATCAGATTAGATATTAACTCATTAATCAATTTTTACTTAAATCATGTATCTTCCCTCAAATGAATGGTTATTCTGTGAAGCCATTTTGATTCCTGAGCATTGCTTTCCCTAAACTCCTTAAAGTCATCAGGCACATTAAAGGATATCCAATTTCATTGGTCTAAGCTGAGTGATCGCAATTCATCAAGGCATGAAAAGTCTGTCCAGTCTTGTGGAATATCATTAAATGGTTCAAGGACGTTTCTAATCTTAATGATGGCCAAAGGGGAGCAACTATTACGATGATGAATGGGAATGAATATCTGGAGAAAGTTCAAGGCATGTTATACTTACAAAGACTAATACATGTTGTTTATCTAAATCATCCAACTGATTAAAGAAACACACAAAGCCGAAGACAGTTAAAAGCAGAGAACCAAATAGGCTTTGACCTACCCTGGTATATTTATCGCTGACCATGTCATGCGTGTAAAATGTATTGCTCCACCAAGATGCTGTGTATATAAATCGGGAGGGTCTTTTGAGGCTGATGTTGAGTAATATAGGCTGTCCAGTTTATTGCCTGGCTAAATATTTATATAAAATGAGTTCATTGATGGTGGGGAAGCCTCCATAAAAGGAGTCTTTCAATGTTACTAACTGATTAGCTACAACGCCTAAGGCTTAGCAAGAACTAGGTGGTGGTAACTTTGATACTTCCACTCCTAAAATCAATTCCTGAGCTGCTCAGTGTTTTGAATCCTTGCTCTGAGTTGGATGTGTGTGTGTGTGTGTGTGTGTGTGTGTGTGTGTGTGTGTGTGTACCTCTTGGTACCAAGACCAGTGCAGAGTCTGCAAGGAAAGAGGAAATGCTTTTTTGGTACACTCCTAGAAGAATGCTCTTTGGAACCATCTTTCACTAGGAGAACGTATCTATTAAACTCACACTTAGTTCATGGCAGTCAATGCTGGTATAAAAGGGGGAAGGCTCATTTTATATCATAAAGGCCAGAGAATAAATCTCTTCTCCAGAGGACTTGTTTGTGGCTATCCTTTCCCTGGGCAGGAGTAAAAATCAACCACATAGCGTAGCTGGGAAGATGTTGGGCCATTGTCCAAAGACTTAATCTTAATAAATATCTTTTCAAAATGTGTGGGAGTGGTAGGTTGCTGGCCTGAAATAGAGCAGCCATTGCTTAAAGGATTGTTTAAAGATAAGAACCTGGAGTGGTTGAAGATTTAGAATTAAAGACTTTCTTCACTTGGATTCTGAGACACTTAATGCTTTTGGTTTTCCTCATACCTCCCTGCTTTCTCCTTCTCAGTATCCTTTTATGGTTTCTCTTCTCTTCCTCACCGCTGAGCATTGGTGGTCCCAGTACTTGGTTCTCAGCCCTCTTATCCCTGTAGATGATTTTATTCTGTCTGATGCTTTAAGTATTGTGCCTCCCAAATCTTCAGCCAGAACTGCACCAAACTCCTGACTTGGTATGTCCACTGTGACACCTAATAAAGCATTTCATAATATGTCCAACAACGAACGCTTAGTTAATATTTCCCCATCCCCGCCCCCAAGCCTGCTAACTTCCCCAGAATTCATCATTTCAATTGATATTCTCATTTACTCAGTGGCTCATGTACAAAATCTGCAAGTTGCCTTTGAGTTCTCTCTTTTCCTCATCTCCACAGCACATACCCTGAGCTGCAGCAGGAGGAGCTGGCTGACTTAGAAAGATGCATTCTAATGTGGTCTTGGAAGATGCAGTAGGTAGGGTACCTGATGAAAAGCAAGTTACTCCAGTTCAAGTTATTTTTTCTTTCAATGGGCATAGGTATTTCAATGCAGATACGAGTCTGACCCAGCATAGGGGTCAGATACGTAGACTTCGAATCCTGGTCTTTGTTTACAAAACTAGGAGTTTCAGTCCAGCTCTTAAGCTCATGGACATGGGCACTGGGCAAGCTGTTGTATGTCAGGTGGACCATTGTTATCTGTCTTTGGCCACTACAGGCACAAAAAACATGAGGAAAACTGACAAAAGCGAATCAGTGCCTGCCCCTCCCCCGATGGCCATGACACAATTCATCTCCTGGCATTTTTCCTTCTCTAAGGAAGGAATTCCTTGTCTTCCTTTCTAACCTTGCTTCATTCCTCAGCTTAATGCTATTGAGAAAGCATGGGTTGTCCTCCATGAGATCCCAGGCCAGCACTTTCACATTGCTTACTTTATTTTTCCTAATCAAACATGTTATAATGAAGAAATGGAATTCTGTATTTAATTGATGGTGAATTTCCTTCTTCTTATTGGAACTACAGAAGTAATACACTTGATATGCTAGAAAATGTCTTAAAAATCAGACAAGAAAGAAAATTAAATTCCTTTATAATCCCATCACTGAGAAATAATCACAGCACTTAGCATATTTAAATGTTTTTCTTCCATCTTTATTGTATGTTTGTTTTAGTGAATTTATATTTGGAAGAAAAAAATTGTACCAAATTTTATCTGGAATTGGACCTTTTTTGTGAGTTATACACAAGCCCCCTCATAGGAAGAAATTTGGCATTTCTGATAAATGCAGATGGACTTTTCTGATGCATTCTGATGAGATTAAGATCACGTTTGAGAAACCAGTTACTCATCCTTCCAGGTGACTCAGCTGACTGTCAGTAAAGACTCTAAAGATCTTTAACTAGACATTTCTTTCTTCTGATATCTAGTCTTGCAATAATTACCTAACCATTTCTTTTTCCCATAAAATGTCCCCACCAAAAACTAAGTCCTTGGATTAGCCTGATATATGTAATTCTTCCCTGCAGCAAGAATGCCATAAAACTTTGACTCTTAATCAAATTTGGAGAGTTCAACAGTCTTATTTGGAAACAAACTTCTTCTACCTTCATTTTATTAAAAAAAAAGGGGAGGGTCAATTTCATGTAGGTAAAATTTATATATGATAAAATACATCCATTTCAAATGTACAGTTCAATGAATTTTGGCAAAAATATATTCCTGTGTAATTGCCACCACAATCAAGATATAAAACATTTTTACACTTCATCTTAGTCAAAAGGCCGAGAAGCGATATATAAAACATTTTTATAACCCCAAATTTTCTCTAATGTTGCTTTGCAGTCAGTCCTTCTCTCCTTCTAGCTCTTAGTAACCACTGATCTGTTTTCTGTTACTACAGATTAGTGTGGGGTTTTTGGCCTTTTATAGAATTTCATATAAATAGAATCATTTGGTAATGCACTCATTTGGCTTTTAAATGTGTTTGAGAGATGTATCCACGTTATTGCATATAGCAGATTACCTATTTTCTCTGCTCTATAGCATTCCACTGAATGAATACACCACAATCATTTATCTATTCTACTGTTGATGTGTACCAGGTTGTTTTCAGTTCGGGGCTACTTAGAACAATGCTGCTAAGGATATTCATATTTAAGTCATTGTAAGGGTGTGTGTTTTCATTTCTCCTGGGTAAATACTTGGGAGTGGAAATGCTGGGTTATATGGTATTTTACATTTATATAAGAATATAAGTATAAGAAATTACCAGACTGTTCTTCAGAATGTTTGGATCTTCCATTTTTACCATTATGCCTCTTACCAGGGGTTTAAAGGACCTTTGGGAAAAGGAAGTTTAACAATGAAAAACATGGATATGTTGTCTTTTCTCTTTGGTTCTCTTCCTTTTGAAACATATTTCTCTTTCTTTTTCATTTCTGTGAAAGGAAAATAGCCAGAAGAAACAAAATGGTCATCTGATCCTGAAGATAAAAGAATTGATGAGAATGCTAATGAATTCCTAACCCAAGAGGGGTGAATTTTTCCTTCAGCCTGCAAAGTTGTCCTTCAGACTCCAGTTCAGACTCCTTTTTCAGACCTGGAGATTACTCATTCCTCCTAGCTCAGCCCCAATGGACTAATCCTTTGCGGATTTCCCATAGCATGCCTAGTAAATGTTTATTTGGCACCCCACCCTCTTCCTTTATAGCACTGAGTATAGTTTATAGTCATTGATATTTGTGGAATTCATTGATCAATGTCTTTTCTCCTTCATTCATGACATGAGGAACCAAGTCTCTTTTATGGTCTGGCTCACAGTAGAGCTAAAAAATAATTTTTTAAAATGAATGAACAAATGAATGAAAGAAATAGAAACAGGTTAACAGAACAAGACTGCGAAGCTAGCAGTTGTGACTGTACAAAAGTGGTTGAAATACATGTGTTTGTTCACTGCCAACACTCTAAAAAAGACCATAGATGTACTCTGCTGATCAAGCAAAGTTGTTTATTACTTACTGCAATAAGGGAGAACACCACCTTGACCAAGTTTTAGTAGTAGCTTCAAAAGGAAAGGTCAGACACATATCTGTAGGGGTTTAGATCTGGTTTTGAGTGGTTTAAGGCAGATCTTTCAATGTGGGGATTCCAAGTGGGCAAAATTTACAAAAAGGTAAAGGTTCTAGAGCAAGGTATGCTTTGATAAACAACTAGGTCTGTCTGTCCCAGGGTCTGAAAAGGGGCTGGTTGAGTAGTCTATTGTTTGAAAATAAGTAGATGTTCAGGAAGCTCCTGGAGCAAACACTGAGGTTATTTACTGGGTAAGAATTTTCTGAAACAAATGGTAAAGCCATGTTGATGTAGGCTTAGTTCTGTTAGTTAAGTTATGAAGCTGCTGGCAGCTCCCAAAACCCAGTTCCCCAAGACTCAGTATAGACAGGCAGATTATTTCTCTGACATTTATATGCTGAATGAGGAGACTGTGCTTCACAACAATTGCTCATATTGTTGATTGTCAAATCTGGAAAAATTTGTAGGCATGACTGGAATACTAACTTCTGCATTCCCACCTCTTGAATTTAAGCCACAAAACCTCTTATTATATAAAATAGTACTCAACAACAAGTCCTGGAAACAAGATATGGATTTGTGAGACTCCTCTCTTTTTGTCTTTTCTCTGGCTCGCCATTAGTTTTTGATTTATGATTGCTTTACAAGACAAAACTTTAGTTTCCCTGTCAAGAATCCAGTGGGAATGAAGAGTTAGAGGAAATACCAACAGCATGTTAGTAGGATAGCAGGAGGAAGCAGTAGTGGTTGAGTTACAAGCAAGGCTGCACGTGGTATCAACATAGCTATTTTGCTGCAAAGTGAGGAACAGTGAGCTTTCTATAGGACCCCTTGAGGTTGGGGGATCCTCTTGACCAAGATAAACGGAAGCTTAGGAGGAAGGAGACAAGAATCGTTACACAGAGGCATTTAAGTGTAGCTGAGTTAAGTTGGCATCTCCCAAACCATTTACCTGGTCAAAATGGAAGACAGAGATAGCCTGTGAAGCATTCCAAAGGTACCATCACCATCATGATACACATAATTTGTGGCCGACGCTTGACACACAGTGTGGAGGAGGCATGCTAGGGCTCGTGCAGTGAATCAGCCACGTGTATGGTAGGGTAGGGATGTAGGAAACTTTCTGGCCATGGAAAGTAAACATCTCACCTCCGAAAGGGCAGAGTCCTACAAACACCATGAAACAAAGACTCAGTATTGTGAACTGAGCCAAGACTTTCCCAAAAGGGAGGGTGGAGCTTGGACATGGCTTTCCTTCTCTTCCCTTGTGTAATATTGTCACATCATCTGGGGGTAGTGTGTAAAGAAGGGAGCCTTTAGAAAGTTGGCTGTGCTATAATTTATGGCTCCCCTCAGCAACTAAATCTTTGCTCTCTGCTCTACAGCCTGGCAGCCATAATTCCTCTCTACCTTTTTCACTTGTGTGTGTGTGTGCTTGTGTGTGCGTGTGAAATATATGGGCATAATTTAAAAATTAAATAAGCCTTCAAATAACAAGGGCTTTACCAGTTCTTACACCCAAGTCCTGCTGCCCAAGACCCACTTGCTTTCAACTGTTTCTTTTTTTTTCTTTCTGATTTATCTCTTTTTGCTTACACTTTTTCTGGATTATTCATTTTAGACCTGTGTGTTGACTTCCTGCTGTGTTAAATAAGGACACAATACCTTTGCACACTCCCTCCCCTTTTCCTCTCTCCCTATTCTCATAATTACACTGCAGTTTTTAGCTGAATCAATTGTCACTATTTATACTGTTACGGTTGGTAAATATGGTTGACCCCAAAACCAAGTAGGTATTTTGATTATCTTTCTTGCCCAATGCTTAATTTTATTGTTGTTTTTCACTCCCAGAGTCTTCTGGGTCCTACCTTAATTTTTTCCATCAGGTCTGTCAAGCCCTACCAATTGATATCTTTTCCAAAAGCTCAAACATGTCAGATAATTTGTTCTACTTTTTCCCTCTGAAGTTTTTCCTGCTGAACCCCTGTGTTCTCCTGTTTTGATGCAGTCATTAGGGCTCCTGCATGGTTGTCATCCTGGAGTTTTTTTGCCATCACCCTGCAACTTCCCTTTTTGGATGCCTTGTTTTTGGATCCCTGTCTCCTACTTTCTTGGCTTACCCCCTCCTTTTGTAAGGAGGTTCACTAGTGGCTTCCTAAGGCAGGATACATGGGAGGCACTTATTCTTTCAGTCCAGGGATGTGTCTGAAATGTCTTTATTGTCCCTCTTACAATAATTTGTAATTTGGCTAAATATAGATTCCAGGTTGAAACTCAATTTACTGTCTTCTAGCACATGTATTGCTGTGACTAGTCCAATGCAAATTTCATTCCCCATCCTTTGTAACTGACCGTTTTTCTCCTCTTCTCTCTCTCTTTCTCCCTAGGGTAGTTTTTAGGATCTTCTTTTTATTTCCATGAGTCTCACAGTACTTGTCACTCAGTGGACCCTTTCAGTCTCAAGGTTAACTCTTTAATTACAGAATTTTTCTTTTATTATTTCCTTAATCATTTCTTTCCCTCTCCATTCTCTAAGTCTTCAAAATAACTGTTATTTGGATCTTGGATCCCCTAGATTGATTGAGACTCTTAATCACTCTTTATGAAAAATCTTTGTATATATTTGTTCTACTTCCTGAGAGGTTTCATCTACTTTATTTTCTAAGCCTTCTACATATTTTTAAAAAATTTTAGCCATCCTACTTTAAATTTGTAAGAGTTCTTATCATTTCATTCATTAGTTTTTATAGTTTCCTCTTCTTGTCTCATGGATGCAATATCTTCTCTTTTCAATCTAAGGATTAGTGGGATTTTTGTTATTTTCTTTTGATCTCCACATTATCTCTTTGAACTTCATGTTTCTTTTTTCTCTAGTTCTTTGTTTTGTTTTTTTTGTTTTTTTCTTTTATGTTAGGAGATATTCCTCAACTATTTGGTGGTCTTTGGCTCTCTGTTGCTATTTTTTTAAGTTTATTTATTTATTTTTTAAATTTTGAGATAGAAAGAGTGAGCAAGTGGCTGGGGGTGAGGGGAGGGGAGAGAGAGAGAGAGAGAGAGAGAATCTCAAGCAGGCTCTGCACTGCCAGCACAGAGCCTGATGTGGGACTTGAACATGACTGGGAGCTTCAGATGCAAGAAGGGCTTCACAGCAGAATCAGGCAGTGGCCCAGCTGCTCTGTGGGAGGACTGCCAAATGTCAGTCAATTTCCCCATGAAAGAGTCTTCTCATTTTCTTACCAGAGGCTTATTCCTAACTGTTGGAGCAGTAGAGGTATATAACCCACTTCCTGGAAGTGTAGCTGCTTGAGCTGACTGTGAAAGCCACATTACCCAAAGGCTGAGTGTGGTGCTGGTAATACATGAGTTGACTTTAGGGTACAAATGGCTAAACATTTTTTCTTATATGTATTTGCTCTAGTATGTGCTGGCAAAAATATAACTAGCACACCAAACCAATGGTGTCATGGATAGTATCACTTAAGACAAGCAAACCAAATGAAAGTGAGTCAAGTTCAAAGTATTAAGATCAATAATAGTACAGGCGGATAGAGACAAGGCAAAAACTCAAGAAAGCAGTACTCAAATGATTGATTTGGAATACACTGTAATAAAGAAAAAGAAGGCACCTTTTATTACATTAACAGAGTAGAAAGGGGACTCCATGTGGAATGATGGACAAAGCAAAGGGACAGAGATGTGCGGTGGGGAAATTACAAGTCCCTGTGTTTGGAGAGTGGTAAGAGGTGGTCAGGGACTAGATTTTAAAGAACCATGTATCTTTTAAGTATAATTAAAATTTTTTAAATGTTTATTTATTTTTGAGAGAGACAAAGTGCAAGAGGGGGAGGGGCAGAGAGAGAGGGAGATATAGAATCCAAAGCAGGATCTGGGCTCTGAGCTGTCAGTACAGACAGAGCCTGATGCAGGGATCAAACTCATAAGCCATGAGATCATGACCTGATCCAAAGTCAGAGATTCAACCAACTAAGCCACTCAGGTGCCCCTGTATATATTATTTTAAAACACTGGGTTTTGATAGTTGTAGTGTCTAAGTCCAAGATGCATCATGGTTACTTGTGGCTAATCCAAGTCAAGTCAACAAGTAATGATTTGCCTTTGAATTATTTACAACAATTAAAATGGATATAGACTGGCTTTCTACTGTCACATAGGAAGCTGCTGGTTGTATCTCCTGCTCCCTTCCTCTGCCCCCACCCACCTCATATGCCCATCAATTCATTGGATGTAGTATGATGAAAGAATGTAAAATTATTTTAACCAAAATCTCAGAAGACCTTAATCAGGAAGTAAATTTGCTACAAAATCTAAGTTAATGTATTCTCAATGAGTATACATATGATCAATTTCGGATTGCTTATCTTTCTGGATATTCCTATGTTTTTTGCATCTGCACACATTAGATAAACTCTGAAACACAACATAGCGATTCAAGTGTTTTATAACTTCATTGCCCAATGCAGTAGCTACTAGCCATGTGTGACTATTTAAACTTAAAATAAAAAATTGAGTGTCTCTAACCAGTCACATTTCAAGTGCTTTCTCATCATGTGGGACAAGTGACTGCAGTACTGCATATCACAGATATAGAACGTTTTTATCACCAGAAGTTCTCTTAGATCGCACTGTCTATGGTTACACAAAGCCTATTCATTTTTATTGAGATATAATGGATATATAATATTGTGTTTGTTTCAGGTGTATAACATAATGGTTACATATTTGTACAAAGCCTGCTTTTAAATTTTAAAAAATCTTAAAATAAGATAAAAGTAACCACCACCACAATTATAACATAGAACAATTCCATAACCACCCAAATTTCCTTGTGCTGCTCTGTTAGAGGCACAGTCTCTCACCCACCCCCCAAGCAATCACTAATGAAGTGTCTTTTCCCATAGTTTTACCTTTTCAAGGATGTAGTATAGATAGAATCATATAATATGTTAACCTTTTGAGACTGGCTCTTTTTAAAATTTAAATTTATTTATTTAGAGAGAGAGAGTGTGTGTGTGCAAGCAAGGGAGGGGCGGAGAGAGAGAATCCAAAGCAGGCTCCACACTGTTAGCACAGAGCTGCATGTGGGGTTCAAACTCATGAACTGTGAGATCATGACCTGAACTGAAATAAAGAGTCTGTCACTTAACTGACTGAGCCACCCAGGTGCCTGCACCAAGACCAACTTCTTTTACACAGCTTAGTGCCTTTAAGATTTATTCAACTTGTTGCATGTACCCAAGTCTTCAGTGTTGAACACTATTCCATTATACAGTGGTTTCACAGTTTGTTAACCCACTCACCCATTGAAGGACACGTTGGTCATTTCCCTTTTTTGGAGTTTATTAATAAAGCTGCTAAAACATTTGGAATCAGATTTCTGTGTGAATAATATATAGGTTTTCATTTCTCTAAAGTAAATATCCAGGAGGAGTAGGGTTCCTTGGTCATATGGTAAGTATATGCTTTGTACCAAAAACTGTTGAACAGTTTCCCAAAGTGGCTATACTATAGTTCCATTCCCAACAACAATGTGAGAGTTCCAGTAGCTCTGTGTCTTTATTAACACTTGGTAATGTCTTTTTTTTTTTTTTTTTTCCTTTGAATAAACATACAGGAGNTTTTGCCATTTGAATACACATACAGTAGTATCTTCTGGTATTAATTTACAATTCCTCAAGGGCTAATTGTGTTTTGTTTACTTACCATCTTTGTATCTTCTTTGTAGAGAGGCTTATTCATATCTTTTGCCCATTTTAAAATTAGATTATCTTCATAATGTTGAGTTTTGAGAGTTATTTATATATTCTGGTTACAAGTTCTTTGTCAGATACATGAATTGCAAATATTTCTCCCAGTCTGTAGCCTTCTTTTCTTACTTCTAATAGTGTCTTTCATGGAGCAAATGTTTTTAATTTTGATGGTTCTGATTACTGTTGCTTTATAATAAATCTTAAAGTGAGATAGCATGATTTCTCCAAATTTATTGTTCTCTTTCAAAATTGTTTTGGCTGTTCTAGTTGCTTTTCCAAATGAATTTTAGAACCAGTGTTACTTCATCTGCAAAAGAAAATCCTACTGGGATTGAGATTGGAATTTAGTCAAATCTTTAGATCATTTGGGGAGAAAATTAACATCTTGATTATATCGAGTCTTCCATTCATGGATGTGGTATTTCTCTATGTTTATTAGATATTTAATGATTTCTTTCACTAATGTTTTATAATTTTTCTCATATAGATTCTGTACATTATGTCATTTTTGGAGCTATTGTAAATCATATTTAAAATTTTTTTATCTCTAATTGTTGATTGCCTGCATAAAATAATATGATTGGTTTTCTTTCTTTTTTAAATTTTATTATATTATCATTATTTTTTAAAGTAAGCTCTACCTCCAACACGGAACTCAAACCCATAACCCTGAGATCAAGAGCCACATGCTCTACCCACTGAACCAGCCAGGCACTCCTGCCTGATTGATTGTTTTTTAATTTTGATCTTGTATCCTGTGACCTTGATAAGCTCATTTATTAGTTCTAGATCTTTTTTGTAGATTCCTTGCAAATTTCTATATATACTGTCATAATTACATGTGAATGGGCAGAGCCTTCTTTCTAATATCAGGGTTTTGGTAACAATCTACTGAGGGATCAGATAGAAATTTCAAATCATATAAAACAAAGCTGATTTTTCTGGTCCCTTTCTTTTTCATTTCTATCTTTTTGATTAAAATTTCTTTTCTATTACCTGCATGCTTTTCCTCCCATGGCCCTAGTCACAAGAATAAATTTTCTCTCAATGATATGGTTTGGTGACATGGTCTCTGTGAAACATTAAGTATTCTAAAATCAAAACCAACTTTCCTAGATGTCCTCAAGGATTTATAACTTCATACCCAGCAACCCCTTGGACCCAGAGGCCTCCGCAGCTTCTGATAATGGAATGGAAAAGCATCAGTCCCAAGAATGAGACAGCCTGGGGAGCCCAGGAGTAAAGGGGCTGACATTTCTATCCCCTCAAAAGGCCCCTGGCACTAAACCACAGCTGGTATCTTCCAGACATAGAGGTTCCATCATTTGTTTATGGGAAAATGGTCCTCCCACCACTGGCTGACCCCACCTGACCCCAGGATTTTTCAAACAGTTTAGCCCACACAAATGACAGACTGAAGTTAACTGTACCACGCTAATTGAGGACTGTCAAAAATATCAACAGGCAGGAGGTGGCAGGACATGGGGGTTTTGCACGTCAGAGTTGCTAGCTATTGTATGATGCACTTGATCTGCTGTGGGTCCAGAATTGTCCTAGGGAATAAGAAGGAAGGTGAGAGAAACATTCCTCTTGGGCTGCCTTAGCTCACATGCTGTATGCCATTAATCTGGCAACAAAACAGGAAGCAGCATCAATAGTCAGAGCTAAAAATAAAGCTCAGGCGCCATGTCCAGAAGCCCTAAAGACAAGACAAAGGGAGTCTTTTAATTAGGACTGACCAGCCATAATAAACCTATGGAAACAGAACAACATACTTTCTGGCGTACACTACACCACCCATACAACAGTATCAGTAGCTAAAAATATACATCATTTGAGTGAAGAGAGAAAAAAATAAGCCAACATGAAATTTATTATGCCTTAGGGATGGGTCTACTTCCCACATTTCCTAGTAATGCATAGCTATGATTGGACTGTACCAAGTTCAATCTCTCTACCTCTCAGGTACTATGTCCATCATAGGGGGGCTTCCAAAGAAGGTCAGGGCTGTGGGTAAGACCCAGACTTTATATTTTTTTCAATAAATACTCACCCCCATTAGCCATACCTGAACTTTTGACAAGGTACAGCCACTTTCTCTTTTTTTTCCTATTCTTTTCCAACTGTATTGAGATATAATTGACATGTAAAATTGTTTAAGGTATACAACATGATGATTTGCCACAAGTATATATTATAAAATGATTACCATAAGACATTTAAGTGTTCTTGATGATGTCGAGACAGATCCAATTGATCCATCCATCTTTCAGTCCATTCATCTACCCATCCATTCATCCATTCATCTATCTACAATTACGCAGCACCTACCGTGTACCTGCCAACTACTGATATAAGTGCTTAGAGTATAAAGTTGTACAAAATATAGATATTGTTCTCCAAGAAATCCATAGTCTTAACTACCTTTTTTTAAAAAAAATGTTTATTCATTTTTGAGACAGAGAGAGACACAGAGCACAAGCAAGGGAGGGGTAGAGAGAGATGGAGACACAAAATCCAAAGCAGGTTCCAGGCTCTGAGCTGTCAGCACATGAACCCATGAACTGTGAGATCATGACCTGAGCTGAAGTCAGATGCTCAACTGGCTGAGCCACTCAGGCACCACAGCCAACCCATTTTTTTTTTTTAAAGAAGCCATGTTATTTTCTTCCTTCTTTCCCTTATTCATTTGACAAATCATAATTGTAGTACAGCCACTTTGTCTTAAAGTTTAAAGTAACTTTTATTTTTTTCTTTATTACTAAGAAAACAGAAGACAAATTGCAGTCAGTACTTCTATACATATTCTTAAGACCAAAGTTTCTCAACTTCAGTACTACTGACATTTTGAGTCCAATGCATCTTTATTGTGGAGGGCTGCCTTGTATACTGTAGGATTGCAGCATCTCTGGCCTCCTACCCACTCCCCCTTTTGCACCACCAGCAACTCCCTTCTACTTTCCATCTGTGTTGGAACAACCAAAAATGACTCTTGACCATTGCCAAATGTTTCCTAGGCCCTAACTGCCTTAGGCCATTCTGGGTTCAGAGTGGGGTTTATTGACTGAGTCCTATCATTCATCCCTCTTCCCCTCCAGGAGTCTAGATGACACTTATGAGTTATCAGCTTTATTCATTATTCAATTTGTGGCAACTGGACCACAAGTGAGCCTGACTAGTTTCACTCATCCAAAGTAAACCAAGAAGCTGGATGCAGAAAGAAGAGCCCTGGTTGGGCCTGTCTGAGACAAGAATAGAACCTCTGGCCCTGCCAGAACAGGTCTGAGAGGGCAGGAAAGGGGGAGGCTCTGTTTTAGGCTTTTGAGACAGAATGACCCCAACTGACTTGTATGCTAATGACATGACCAGTTAAGATAAGCTGCTGTCTCCTGGTTGGAGGGTCATCCCCAAAGCTGGAACCCTCCTCTGAGAAAGCCACAGAGTTGGAAGGAGTTCCTGTTTTATGGGTCAAGGCAGGAATGTGGGGGACAGGCAAAGAAGAGTTCATGGGGAATTTTTTTCTGTGAATGTATAGACACACACATATTTTAAGTAAAACTGTATCATACTGTGTTTTGTGACCTTTTAGCATCACACTGTACGTACGGTTTTATAACCCTTTCTCAGTTCCCATATCAACCCACATTAAATTACTTAAGACATNACTGTATCATACTGTGTTTTGTGACCTTTTTAGTATCACACTGTACGTACGGTTTTATAACCCTTTCTCAGTTCCCATATCAACCCACATTAAATTACTTAAGACATCATTTGAAAGGGCTGCACATTATTGCTTGTATGTAATGTATTCAGCCAATTCACTTTTAACTGCCGTTGTTTTCAAATTTCTTCTGGTAGGAACACAATTAAGCATCTAGGAGATGAAGACTGCAGTTTGCCAGTGATTGTAGCCTATGGGCAAATTATTAGACGTGGCATCCTTGGTTTAATGGTGTGTACTGCAATGCCCTCCTGAAAGGGAGCCCGAAATTATATGTAGTTCAAGGAGTTTAAATAACTAGGGCATANAAAATTATTAGACGTGGCATCATTGGTTTAATGGTGTGTACTGCAATGCCCTCCTGAAAGGAGCCCGAAATTATATGTAGTTCAAGGAGTTTAAATAACTAGGGCATAAATGAAGAAAGAAAAGAATAACTAGGGCATAACAGATGCACTGCATATTTTTCAGGCTTCCCTGAAGCCCAGATGACTGCTGAAGTCTGGGGCCCCAGTTTCAAAGGCTTAAACCCTGATGTGGATATTGCTTTCCCCCAGTAGCCAACAGCTCCCAGGGCCCTGGGAAGATTTTCCTCTCCTGTCTCTGGGGCCCTTAACTTTTGGCACTTTATAGTGCTTTGCCACTGGCACCATGGTGTAGACAGAACCACTGCTGTCTTCTGGCTTTGGCATCCCTGATGAGGTTAGGTGCATTTTCAGAGGCTGTGACCCCTTCTGGAAAAGGCTATGTGTATTGTAAATAATGTCAATTTTCTGTGTGTTTTGTCATCTTAAGAAAATCTTCCTCACAGCCCCTCCCTGGGGTAGAAAATACTTAAAGATAGCAAAAGATACGGCCAGGAGCCTGCCCTTGATGTACAAACTAACCAATCCAGAGTCCCACTTAACTCTGCTTGGCCAATGCAACCCAGGAGGCAATATTTCTCTGCCTTAATCATCCCAGGACCAGGGCCAGGGCCTGGAAACTAGTGACCACTCCTAAAGCCTGGAGCCTGCTGGAAGTTTTCAGACTGTTTACCCTGCTCTGCCTTGTCTTTCCCAAGGAAACCCCAGATAAAGGCTGTGGCCACAGCACAACCTGCATTCCCATTTTCTGCCTCCTCATCCCCTTGTGTCTCTCCTATGTGGCCCTGCAAGGTGTGCCATGCCTCTTGTCTCTAGGTTCTGTAAGTAGAAGAAATTTTGTTGTTCCGTGAACCTCTCCTCTGTCTCCTCTTATGGCCACACCTGCTGACTGGCTCATAAAATATAAACCACTGGGGTGCAAGACGACTTGCACTTCTGGTCTCGAGTTGTGGGGATTAGTTGTCCCTCGAGTGTTTTTGCAACAAAGAACCTAAGCATTGATGTTTTTATTTTTGTGTTTTCCACCTGAGGACCCCATAAGGAAGGGCTGGGATTCACCCTCCTGTTCTAGAAGTTCCTAGGAAAGTACCCTTTAACAAGGGTAGATTTTTAAACACTACTACCATTTACATACTGTTTAGAAATCAAAAGCTCACTTTGTTCCAGGAGGTTTCATATTTTTTTCTTCATCTCTCCCTTCCCCAACTTAAACATGACCCCAAAAAGCGCCGTCTAAGTTGTGAAGCTGGAGACAGACAGATCGCCAAGGTTAATATTTGTGTTTGGAAGCATGGCCCCGGTGGAACAGGCAGTAGCCCTTGAGCTGACTCCAAACTTTCTCTTAGCCAGTGCGTTGGTCAAATAGTCCTGCTCTTCATTCGCTTTTTACAGTTTGGGAGGGAGCTGAGTGTTTTCATGGAAAGGGACTGACTAGACTTTAAGGAGGCTGTGTCAGTGTTGGGGGCCAGTCTCCTGGGGTCCTGCTCAACATCATCCCCAGCTGCCCCCTCCCAACCTCTGGCAGAGTTAGGAAAACCCACTGGATGTGGGGAAAGAGTGGAACTGATGGAGTTGGTTCAGCTAACAAACGCCCAGTGTTCTACCCACTCCGAGTCCAGTGCCAAGGTCCATCCTCCAGAGACACTGACGGCTTTGTTCTGTAAGGCACCAGGCTTGCGTCACTCAACTGGGGATAGGTGCATGCTAGACCTCCCTCATGCAAAATGTAAGCCCACTGGGAGCCGTGCCAGAGTCCTGAAATTGGATTCATGCAGAGGTGTTCAACTCAGGGAGGCAACTCACTTTTCTACTGGTGCTCTGTGGAGGTCAAGGACACCTTGGATTCTTTGGGGGAAGAACTGAGGGGCGCAGTGTCAGCCCTTTGAATTGCCTCTTGAGTAGAGCCTCAGGCTCCATCCTACCATTGGCAGATTCCAGTACCCAAAGCCTCATGGGTCAGAAAATACAGCTGAAATGGAGAAAAAGTTGGCCAACAAAATTCCTTACATTCTGCTTACTGCTTTAAAAAAAACCCAAAAACAAAAACCTGTATGCATACATATAAAAACTAAACAGATATAAAACAAAAATTTTAATTGTGGTCTCTTCATTTTCTATAATGTGGTTTATTGTCTTTATAATAATAATAAAAAAAAAAGAAAAGTAGAAAGGAAACAACTCTAAAATTGTCACCAAGTTCTTAAAGGTAACATCAGGAGAGGTTAATGTTTCCAGGTGTCCATCTTGGTGAATGTGTGCAAACACACATGAGCCTGCAGAAGGTGGTAGTGGATTGGGAGTAGGTGGGAGCAGTTTGACATGCTTACCTGTGTGGGGTCTGGCCTCCTCCCATGGAACCGAGTGCAGTAGAATCCTGGAAGACTTAGGGCCTCCACTATGTCTCAAGCCAAAGAAATCTTGGAGGCTTCTAGGGCTATTTCCTGGGCCCGCCATGACACATTAATCATGTCAGCCCCTGGGTGAGACTGAAGTGGGGTGAACACAGGGCCAGCATAGAGGGAGAGGGGCCAGCACAGTGGGCTAAGGGTGTGGGGCACATAGAGAAAACAAAGCCCTACGAAGATGGGAGAAACACCAAGGACGCTGGAGAACTTGGCCTTAAAGGACATCCTCTCTGACTCTAGATGCTGGTGAGGATGTGGAGAAATGGGCACCCTCCTACACTGTTGGTAGGAATGTAAACTGGTGCAGCCCCTCTGGAAAAGAGTGTGGAGGTCCCTCAAAAAATTAACAATAGAACTCTCTTATGACTCAGCAATAGCACTGCTAGGAATTTACCCAAGGGATACAGGAGTGCTGATGCATAGGGGCACATGTACCTCACTGTTCATAGCAGGACTCTCAACAATAGCCAAAACATGGAAAGAGCCTAAGTGTCCATCAACGGACGAATGGATCAAGGAGATGTGGTTTATCTATACAATGGGATACTACATGGCAGTGAGAAAGAATGAAATCTGGCCAGGTATAGCAACATGGATGGACCTTGAGGGTGTTATGCTGAGTGAAATAAGTCAGGCAGAGAAGGACAGATACCATATGTTTGCACATATAAGAGGATTAGGAGGAACTTAATGGAGGACCATGGGTGAGAAGAAGGGGAAAAATAGTAGGGGAGAGGGAGGGAGGGAAACCATGAGAGACTCTTGAATGCCGAGAACAAACTGAGGGCAGATGGTGGGGAGAGGGGAAGGGGAGTGATGGGCATGGAGGAGGTCACTTGTGGGGATGAGCACTGGGTGTTATATGGAAACCAACTTGACAATAAACTATTTAAAAAAAAAAAAAAAGGACATCTTCTCTTACACTGAGTATCAATCCTATGGTCTAATCTTACCTTTACCTCTCAGGAGGGTGGATGTTACCAAGTGTAACTAGGAAATCATTGAGAGAATAAAACTTCATTCCAGGAAACCTCCCCTGGGCACAGAGATCCCTACTGGCACATCTTCTCTTAAATTTTGAGAATCTCTGATTCTTTTTTTTTTTTTAATATTTTTTTATTTACTTCTAGGAGAGAGAGAGAGAGACAGCGTGAGCAGGGGAGGGTCAGAGAGAGAGGGAGACACAGACTCTGAAATAGGCTCCAGGCTCTGAGCTGGCAGTCAGCACAGAGCCCGACGCGGGGCTCGAACCCACAAACCGCGAGATCATGACCTAAGCGAAAGTCGGACACTTAACCGACTAAGCCACCCAGGCGCCCCAAGAGAGTCTCTGATTCTAAATGAAGGATCTCTCCCTTGTCTCTTCTGACCCAACTTCCCATCCCATTATGTAGACAATTACCCCTTCCTTTTGTCTCTGTTTACTTAAATTAATTCTATCCTTTTATCAGAATCTGAAAGTCTGATTCCAAATATTTGGTTGAAGGGAACTTTAGGTTTGGGAATCCAGTCTGGACATGTGTGTGTGTGTGTGTGTGTGTGTGTGAGAGAGAGAGAGAGAGAGAGAGAGACAGAGAGAGAGAGAGAGAGAATATTTCACATACTGTAAACTTGAGGCTATCCCAAGACTGCCCCGCCAACAATGATTCTGATTCCCATTTCAATGTGTGGGGGCTTTCCCCATACCATCAAGCAAGCAGTTCTCTGACACAAGTTGAGTGTCCTACCATTCAACTCAATTCTGACCCTGTCTACCCTGAGATGGCTTCAGATCCCACAGGGTAAGGACTGAGTCCTCCAGGACTGTCACCTCCCCTAACTTCAGATACCAATCACAAATATAGGTTGTTACCTGTATTTCTACCAACTGGCTATAAATCAGAATTTCACATGACCCCCTCCTTAGGTTCAATTAATTTGTTACAGCAACTCACAGAACTCAGGAAAACTTGTTACTCACTAAACTGCCATTTTATTATTACTTAACTCAGGAACAGTTAATATGGGAGAGATGCCTAGGGCAGGGTATGGGGAAAAGGCACTGAGCTTTCATGCTCTCTGTGAGTGTGCCTCTCTCCCCAAATTCCCCATGTAGTCACCAACCCAGAAGATCTCTGAATCCCATTTTTTGACTTCTTAATGGAGGCTTCATGACATAGTCATGATTGATTAAATCATTAGCTGTTGGTTATTGATTGAATCTCCAACCCCTCTCCCCTCCTCTATGGGTCAGGGGGATGGGACTGAAAGTTCCAGCCCTCTGAGTACCTGGTTAGTTCTCTGGGCAACCAGCCTCCATCCTTAAGTAGGGTCCGAAAGTCACCTCATTAACTTAACAAAAGGCAACTTTGCTGCACTCATTACTTAGAAAATTCTAAAGATTTTTAGAACCTCTGTGTCAGAAACAAAGTCCAAATATATATTTCTTTTATAAATCACAGTACCACACCCCCGGACCCTGGAGATCAAGACCAAGTGTACTACCTGGACTTCATAGGTCATGTTTCTCCCCCTCAGGATGAGATTCCTGCTAGTTTCCAGCAACCAAAAAGTCTGTTGAATAAGAGAAAAGAGAATATTAAACCAGGAAAGATGGAATCAGTCTGGGGTAGGAACAGTTGAGAAAGAGGAGGAGGAGAACATCTACAAGCAGAAGTACTATGGTGAGAACATTCCTGACTGGGGCTACCACCTGAACACACACAAAAGCTGATGGACAAGAGTGACTGATGACAAGGCTGGCCTGGCTCTGGTGGTAGCTCGGGAATCCTCCCAGGTTCTGGATTCTGCCGGAACAGGCTCTGTTGGTTGGGATCCTTGAAGCCTTTCTTGCTACACTTTGGCTGCCTCCACTGACTGTGGGAGCTGAGCAGGTGCTCTGCAAACAGGAGTCACAGGTGAAAGAAAAGGCTGTCAAGTGGAAGAAGCTGGAAGCACAATACACTGAGGCCTGGAGGGAGCTAGAAGCATGACCAGGGAAGCCCTGTATCTCAGGACAGGGCCGGGCCATCTTTAGATGAGGAGAACTTTCTGACTAATGAAGCAGGGCAGGAAGCACAGTTGCTTGGGCCAATTTACTGCCCCCAGGACAATAGGGAGAAACATTAAAAGAAAGTAGATGGAGTTCTTTTGTTTGTCTCCTGCTCCAAGCATGGTCTGGGGAGTCTCCTTGGCTTTTGGAATTAGAAACTTTCACGTGGCTGCGCACAGAATTTCACATTGTCTCTAGAGCCAGAAAGCAAGTACCTGAAGAATGAAGCCCAACAGGGCTGTTTTTCCAAGAGCCCAATTGTGCCTCCCTCAGGCACTGCTGAGCCTCTGCTCTCCCAGGAGACTGGTGGATGAGCATGGCCACAGCTTGTTTTGGTGGAGGTTCTGGCTTCCCCACATGGGCCTCCAGGCATATCTGATACTGGCCTCTTGCCGGACCTCATTTAAGACCTCCGTGTGGGCGGCAGGGACTGGAAGTGGAATTTCTCACTTTCCCCCCTCACATGGGAATGCCACCAAGCAGGCCTCTGCCAGAGGTGAGGGAGGCCAGGGAAGGGGCATTCAGCCCCCACTGGCCGGGATCCTTCCCTGACCCTTCAGCCTCTCGGCATGTTGCAATATTTCTTCAGGAAAAGGCTCCATCCTCGGAGACTGTGCCAGGAAAGCGCATGAAAGCATTTTTCACTCTTCTTGAGACATTCCTTCCTGTATCTCTGCCAGCCACGTTCACTAGCTTCTCCTTGTCTGATGCCCCAGATGGCCAGAAGTGACCCAAGCTGGGTGGGCACCCACACTCCAACACGTGCACCATCAGGGGGCACCCTGTTGGGAGTATTTGACCCCCCCCTTTGCCCTCCCACCCCATCCCCCTGTGTGATTTCATCAAACGAGACATTCCAAGGCCCTCTGCAACCTTTCATGTCACTTGTGCAATCCCCAAACTTGAAAGCAGAGAAAGCATGAGCCAGATAGTGTCAACCAAGGGCTAGGAGTTCCAGAAATTCATCAGGCTGGGAGTGTCCCCAATTTGCTGGTGAGGTGAACTTGCCCTGTCACCCCTGGCAGGGCTGGCTGACAACTGGTCGTGCCCTTGACTTACACAATCTTGGCTCTCAGGCAGACACAAGTACTGCAGGAAGACTGTCTTCTTGTTTTGGAAGGGTGGACTCCCGTGCCCCGAGGTCCTGTCACGGACTCTGCTGCCTCTGTCCCAGCTTCCAGGTCACCTGACCACAAAGCAATGCTCTGTCACAGCTCATCTTAATACACATGGCAGACAGAACTGAGCCTTCTCTTCTCTGAAGGAAACATCCTGGAAATAGCTTGAAGTCAAAACAAATAGAAAAACAAACAACCCATCCAGACCTGCAATCGGTGCCCCACAGGAAAAACAAGGTCTGTCTGGGTTTTTCGGCAGTGAAGACCGGCCGGCCGGCCCACACGTGTGGCTCCAGAATACTGGCTGGGTATTGTAATGGATTCCTAAAATGAACCCAAATTCTTCCTGAGTTTGCCTGTTACTTTGAAGCCCCTCTCCTCAAGAGGTGAAGTCTATTTCCTCACCTGTTGAACCTGGGCTGGCCCATGGCTTGCTTTGACTAACAGGATGTGGTGGAAGTAAGCATCTGCCAGGTCTGAGTCAGGGTCTCAAGGGGTGTTGTACATTTTCTCTGACTCTCTTGTGACCACCGTGGGAACAAGCCCAAGCTAGCCTCCTGGAGGATGACAGACATGTGGCTAGTCACCCCATTGTCTGACCGACAGCCACTCAACCACCAGACATCGAAGAGCAACCCACCATCTGCTGACCCTCTCCCTGCCCTGTCATTTGATCATGGACACATGAGAGACTTTACCAAACCAGCCCAGAGAAGAGAAGAACCACCCAGCGCATCCAGAGAATTCTAATTTGTTTTGGGATGGTTTTTTATGTAGCAAAAGCTAACTGATACATAAACTCAGTCCATCATCAGGAGAAGGGTGGGGAGAAGGTGAGAGAGAGAGAGATTTCAGAGGAGGAGGTTGTCATGCCTATTTTCTTGACCATCCCACATACACACCACCTCCTTTGCATTATCACCAACGCTAATTTTACAAAGTTCAGGGAGGATAGAAAAGTTGCTTAGACTCATATACAAAATGGCAGAATGAGGGGCGCCTGGGTGGCTTAGTCGGTTAAGTATCCGACTTTCGCTTAGGTCATGATCTCGCGGTTTGTGGGTTCGAGCCCCGCGTCGGGCTCTGTGCTGACTGCCAGCTCGGAGCCTGGAGCCTGCTTCGGATTCTGTGTGTCTCTCTCTCTCTGTCCTAGAAATAAGTAAAACATTAAAAAAAAAATTTAAAAAAATGGCAGAATGGAAATTCAGTCTCAGACTTCTGACCTGTCTAGTGTTCTGTAAGGTCTTATTTCCCCCCCACAAAAATTCACAGTGGGTGTTCATGATACTTGGAAATGCCAAACAGGTGCCATAATTGGAAGTATTGCCTGGCTTTAGAATCAGATAGATCAGGGGTTCAAATGCTCACCCCACCCTCCCCATGAGCTATGATGTTAGGCATGTGGCTTAAGAGTTTTGCAAAAGGAAAGATGAAAGTGTTTTGTTTCTAGAGGATTAGGAAAGTTAACATGCTTACTCTCTGGTTCTATGATGACATTTTGGAAATGTCTTAGCTTGGAATGCTATAACAAAATAGCATAAACTGGGTGTTTCAAATGACATTTATTTCTTGTAGTTCTGCAGGTTATAAGTCCAATATCAGGATACCAGCATGGTTCAGTATATGGTAAGGGCCCTCTTCCTCAGTTGCCAATGACTATCTTCTCATTATATATACTCACATGGTAGAAATGAGAGCTAGCTAGCTCTCTGGCTTCTTCTTATAAGGACATTAATTCCATTCATGTGATCCCTTGTGACCCAATTACCTTCCAAAGGCCCCACCTCTAAATACCATCACATTGGGATCAGGGTTTCAACATATGAATTTGTGGGGGGGCGCCCACAAATATTCAGTCTATTGCAAGAAGCAAGTCCTTCTCTAGCACGAGGATGAGCCCTGGGGCCACCAGAGTCTGTCTGGGTGAGAAGCTTAGGAAGTGAACCTTGCTTTGAATGTGTTTGGCATTTCAACCAGCATTTAGAGTTGACCTCAGGCAAGTTTCTGTTTATTCAGCCCTTAAGCTGTAGGTTAGAGTATTTGCTAGAACTCACTGGGAAAAGCCTGAACATGTAATACGACTACAAGAGGAGAATATTTGCAACCACGATACTTGAATTTAAGCCCCAGCTACTTCCTGAGTAACTCCAGTCTCTTCTGCACTTGAGTTTTCTTTTGTTTTTTTTTTCCTAGTTTTATTGAGAATCAACTGACGTATAGAGTTACATTAGTTGAAGGTATACAATGTAATGATCTGATGCATATATATTTATAGAATAATTGCCACAGTGAAGTTCTGTTAACATCCATCACTCACATAGTTACAGTTTTTCTTCCTGTGATGAGAACTTTTAAGATCACATCTCTTAGAAACTTCCAAATATACAATATACCACTGTTAACTGTAATCACAATCTCCTTACCTTCAAACTGGAGATGAAAGTATGAGATAACGAGAGGTAAGGTGCCATGAGTATCAGTTGTTGTTATTATTATTATTGCTACAAGAGTAAAGTTATTACTGAAGATAATTAATTGGAGAATTTGAAAAGTTTTGGGTTAAACAAAAAGACATGTATCTTACCTCCTTCAAAAGTGAGAACCTTTAGAACAGTGGTCATAGGCATGATAGAATTTTGGTCTAGGTAATTGGGAGTATCAGTTAGGAACACTGCATATGATAGAAAATGCAATTAGCAGTGGCTTCAATAAATAAGTATTTTCTCACTTGATAGGAAGTCTGGGGGTGGTAGTTTGCTGGCATTGGTTCAATTGCTCAATGATGCCCAGGTGCCCACTCTGTCACCCTTAACACATTGGCTTTCATCCTCATGCTTACTGTCTCAAGATGGCCGCTGCAGTTCCAATCAAGGGAAGAAGATGGAGGAATCACAGTGTTCTCAGAAACTCCCGTAGGAATTTATTTTTTCTATTTAGTTCTCATTGACTAGAAATGTGTCATGTGACCACTTAAGTTGCAGGAGGTGCTCTGTCTGACTCTATAGCAGAGATAACCAAATGAGAAGTTTGCCTAAAGCTTGCCTGTAAAAGCTTGGGAATGTGTTGGCCTAACCAACCAATAGTTATGCTACAGGGGAAATGTGAATATTTTCTTTCTTTTCTTTCTATTTTTGGTTGCTTGTACTTCCTGACATTTTGGTAACAGACACATTTTGTGTTTTTATAATAAGAAAGACATTGATTAAGGGCTATTATTTTAAAACTGATGAAATAAAAGACTGCAGCCTACTGTTTTCATATTGCTCATGATTCAAGAATGGCCTGATTACACATATGTTGCCTAGTTGTGGTGTCTCCTTCTCTGGTCTCCCAAACTAAGCAGAAGATTAATTAATGCTCAACATGTACAAAAGGTTGACAAACTGCCACTTATGACTTTGGGGAAACAAAGTTATTTTGGGGAGCTATTCTATATCATACCCTCTGCAGATTACTTTCTAGACTGTTGTTCTCTACCACAATATCACCCATAAGGAAAGAACAAACTCCTGAGATACATGGAACCAGTTCAAAATGGGAACTTTGGTAGGGATGGTGTGCAGGCAACGTTTATAATCAGAATTCTGGTCTCCAAGTCTAGGAGAAAAGTCACCAACTATTTTGACAAAATGGCTGGTAAGCAAATTAAGAAGGTGACAAATGATGCCACCAGTGATGCTGCCATCTCACCAGGGAGACCAGTTTTGGGGAGAGTGGGGAGTGTGGCTGATTTACAGCTGATGATACCATGTGGCTAGGCACTCACTGGAGACAAAAAGAAAGCTTGCCTGTAAATTGCTGCTAATGAAATTGGAGCGAAGGGTAGGCTCTTCTCTTGGGTGGTGTCAAAAGGAAGTTTTGCTCTGCATCAGTCAGGCCAGTGGGATGTGAGTTGTAGTATGTCCTCTGGAATGTGGTCATGGCTACGTAGCCTCATGTTCAACTTCAGCAGCCCTGAGCTCTGCCGACTTATCAGTTGTGTGTAATCAGTCCTTTTAACACCTAATGATTTGGGGACCAAAAGGTTCTTTTCTTTTCCTGTGATGTCTGACTAGAGACTACAGACACTTTGTTTTGTATTTTCTTAGAAAGTCCCTGTGGCATGTGTGTGTGCGTGCTTGTGTGTGTGTGTATGCGTGTGTGTGTGTGTGTGTGTTGGTGCTAGTGGGAGGATTGTGGAGAAGGAATTGACTTTCATATTCTCACTCTACAAGACCAGATTTTGAACAGCTCACCTGTGATGACTTAGTGTTTTGCTTTGTTTTTCCTGAAAATAGAAACTACTATGTGGAGGGTGAATTGATCCCCATCTTCCTTGGATAACTCCGAGGAATGCTGGGGGCTTTGTAAATTCAGGCAAGTCCAAGAAGTGAACGTTACATTCTCTGCACTACGGAATTAGCATGAAAAGGACAAAACATCCCTAGCATGAAACCCCACTGAAAGAAAATTCTCCTGTGTTCTGGCACTTGGAAGAAATTCATCATGGTAGAACTTATTATCCCGTGTAAGGGCAAATTCTTTCTAAATACAGTGGAAACCACTGGCCTTGCTTAGCTCCCTTCCGTTACGTTCCATGTGCCTGAATTTCCACAGAATTTCTATTTATAACACCACAGAGGTGCTGAAGAGCTGTCAGAGCCACACTCAAAGCTTAACTGAAGCACTCACGTTTCCTTTCCTTCTGGCCTCTGGTTACTGAAAACATTTGCTGAAAATTGCTATCCCACTCAAGAACTGTCAAAGGTAATTGTGTTGCACAAAAGTTACTGAGAAGCAGGAAGTAATATGGTTACCACCTGGCGACAAAGTTAATAGAACCTGTCTGAGGAGCCGCAAGCCTGGCTCATGTGTACACACCAGTTTCTGTCTGAAAACCATGACAGCATAAATTTGTGAGGAAGACGTGTATCAGAGGCCTCTTAGTGGCAATTTATGATACAAATCCCTATGTAAAGGGCAGTTGTCAGGTCACCAAATCCAGTGAAGTCTGAGGTTCTGGGGGTGGGGGCAGCGAGGGGAAAGATGGC